>NW_004797426.1:1087637-1091968 GCF_000002075.1 Aplysia californica | reverse complement strand
TAGCTGTAGAGGTTGAAGTTTTCACACCACTAATAGATAGATCTAGTAATAGGGCTTTCCATTTTTAAAAAATGCTTAGATCTACAAAAGCCGAACCACCGAATCGACCGGTTAGCGACCCGGGCACTCCGCTCTCCCTTGCACACCGTGATGACGTGTTGCTTCGGTATCGCATTATTCAACTATTAATACGTGCGGCTATGGCAATTGGGTTGAACTGACTGACAAAACAATTTCCAGTTTTGTTTTTATTTTACCATATATTTGAATGTTCTAAATCATCCCGACTCTTTTCTAAATCATCCCCAGTATTTTCTAGCTCACCCCCCCTATTTTAAATCTCATTCCAAATATTTTCTAACTCAGCCCTATTATTTTTCAGCTCATCCCCAGCATTTTCTAACTCTACCTTCATATTTTCTAGATCATCCCCGCTTTTTTTTTTATCACGTCCCCAATATTTTTTTTCTCATCAACAATATTCTCTAGCTTATCTCCAGTACTTTCTAGCTCATCCCAAGTATTTTCTAGCTCAACCTTTATATTTTCTAGATCATTCTCAGAATTTTCTAAATTAACCCCACTATTCTCTAGTTCATCCCCAGTATTTTAATGCTCACCCCAAGTATTTTATAGCTCAACGTTAAAATTTTTTAGTTCATCCCTAATAATTTCCAACTCAACCACAGTATTTTCTAGCTCGACCACGGTATTTTCTAGCTTATTATTAATATTTTTCATCTCATCCCAAATATATTCTAGCTCATCCCTATTAAATTTAGCTAGTTCAAAACATTTTCTAGCTCATCCCCAGTATTTTCTTGCTCAACCCCAATAATTTCAAGCTCATCTCCGACATTTTCTAGCTAAACCCTAATATTTTTTAGCTCGTAGCTCATCCCCAGTATTTTTTTTTTAATCACATCCCGATTTTTTTTGGATCCCATCAACAATATGTTGTAGCTCATCCCTTATATTTTCTAGCTCGTCCCAAATAATTTTTATCTCAACCTTTATATTTTTTCAGATCATTCCCAGAATTTTCTAGATCATATCCTTTATTTTGCCAGTATTTTCTTGCCTGTCCCCAATAATTTCTAGCTCATCTCCAACATTTTCTAGCTCAACCCTAATACTTTTTAGCTCATCCCCAGTATTTTCTATCTAAACCTTGATATTTTTCAGATCATCCCAGCACTTTCTAGATCATGACCACTATTTTCTGTTTCATCCCCAGTATTTTCTAGCTCATCCCCAGTATTTTATAGCTCAACCAGTGTTTCCTAGTTCATCACTAATATTTTTTTACCTCATCCCAAATATTTTCTAGTACACCCCTAATATTTTATAGCTCATTCCCAACATTTTGTAGCTTATTCCCGGTATTTTATTTATTTTACATCCCTATTTTTTTTTATAAATCTCATCAACAATATTTTCTAGCTCATCCGTTATTTTTCTAGCTCATCTCCAACGTTTTCTAGCTAAACCCTAATATTTTTTAGTTCATCCCCAGTATTTTTTAAAGGTCAATCTTGATGGGTTTTTTTTAGATCACTCAAAAGATTTTCTAGACCATCCCCACTATTTTCTAGTTCATCCCCAGCATTTTCTAGCTAACCCCAGTATTTTATAGCTCAACGTTAAAATCTTCTAGCTCATCCCCAGTAATTTCTAGCTCAACCTCAGTATTTTCTTGTTCGTTACTATTATTTTTCATCTCATCCCAAATATTTTCTAGCTCGTCCCCAATATTTTTTAGTTCGTTCGAAACATTTTTTAGCTCATCCCCAGTATTTTCTTGCTGACACCAATAATTTTTAGCTCATTTCCAACATGTTCTAGCTCAACCCTAATCTGTTTGAGCTCATCCCCAGTATTTTCTAGCTTTACGTTGATATTTCCTAGATCATTCCCAGCATTTTCTAGATCATCTCTAATATTTTCTAGTTCGCTCCCAACATTTTGTAGCTAATCCCCAATATTTTTTATCACATCCCAATTTTAAAAATCTCATCAACAATATTTTCTAGCGATGAGCCAGTATTTTCTAGCGCTTCCCTTTTATTTTCTAGCTCGTCTTAAGTATTTTCTAGCTCATCCCTCATATTTTCTAGATCATTCCCAGAATTTTCTAGATCATATCTATTATTTGGCCAGTATTTTTTGCCGATTCCCAATATTTTCAGGTTTATCCCAAATAGTCCCCAATAATTTCTAGCTTGCCTCCAACATTTTCCAGCTCTGCCCTAATATTTTTTAGATTATTCCCAGAATTTTCTAGATCATCTCCACTATTGTTTAGTTCATCGTCAGTATTTTATAGCTCACCCCCAGTATTTTATAGCTCAACATTAAATTTTTTTAGTTCATCCCTAGTAATTTCTAACTCAACCACAGCATTTTCTAGCTCAACCACGGTATTTTCTAGCTCGTTATTGATATTCTTCATCTCATCCCAAATATATTCTAACTTATCCCTAATATTTTTTAGCTCGTTCAAAACATTTTCGAGTTCATCCCAAGTATTTTCTTGCTCAACCCCAATAATTTCAAGCTCATCTCCGACATTTTTTTAACTAAACCCTAATTTATTTTAGCTCGTAGCTCATCATCAGTATTTTTTTATCACATCCCAATTTTTTTGTATCCCATCAACAATATTTTCTAGCTCATCCCTTATATTTTCTAGCTCGTCCCAAGCATTTTTATCTCAACCTTTATATATATTCTTTTAGATCATTCCCATAATTTTCTAGATCATATCCATTATTTTGCAAGTATTTTCTTGCCTATCCCCAATTTCTTCTGGCTTATCCCAAATAGTCCCCAACAATTTCTAGCTCATCCCTAATAATTTTTTAGCTCATCTCCAGTGTTTTCTAGCTCAACCTTGATATTTTTAAGATCATTCCCAGCACTTTCTAGACCGTGACCACTGTTTTCTAATTCATCCCCAGTATTTTCTAGCTCGTTCCCAGTATTTCACAGCTCAACGTTAAAATTTTCTAGGTCAACCACAGTATTTTCTTGTTCATATTTAATATTTTTTTACCTCATCCAAACTATTTTCTAGCACTTCCCCTAATGTTTTATAGCTCATTCTCAACATTTTGTAGCTCATCCACGGTATTTTTTTTTTTTTACTTTCCCAATAATTTTTTTGTCATCAACAATATTTTTTTAGCTAATCCCCAGTATTGTCTAGCTCATCCCTTATATTTTCTAGCTCATCTCCAACATTTTCTAGCTCAACCCTAATATTTTTTAGTTCATCCCCCAGTATTTTTCAAGTATTTTATAGCTTAACGTTAAGATTTTCTAGCTCATCCCCATTATTTTCTAGTTCACCACCAGTATTTTCTAGCCTATCCCCAGTATTTTATAGCCCAACGTTAAAATGTTCTAGCTCATTCCCAGTAATTCCTAGCTCAACCACAGTATTTTATAGCTCATTACTAATATTTTTCATCTCATCCCAAATATAATCTAGCTCATTCGTAATATTTTTTAGTTCGTTCAAAACATTCTAGCTTATCCCCAGTGTTTGTTTTGTTCAACCCTAATATGTTTTAGCTCATCCCCAGTATTTCTAGCTCTACGTTGATATTTTCTAGATAATTCCCAACATTTTCTAGATCATCCCTAATATTTTCTAGTTCACTCCCAACATTTTGTAGCTCATCCTCCAGTATTTTTTATCACATTCCACATTCTTTTTTTATCTCCCAGAATTTTCTAGATCATATCCAGTATTTTGCTAATGTTTTCTTGCCTGTCCCCAATATTTTCTGGCTTATCCCAAATAGTCCCCAATAATTTCTAGCTCATCTCCAACACTTTCTAGCTCAACCCTAATATTTTTTGCTCATTATCCAGTATTTTCTAGCTCAACCTTGATATTTTTAGATCATTCCCAGCACTTTCAAGACCATGACCTCTATTTTCTCATTCATCCCCAGTATTTTCTAGCTCATTTCCAGTATTACATAGCTCAACGTTAACATTTTCTAGCTCAACCACAGTATTTTCTATTTCATCACTAGCTAATATTTTTTTACCTCATCCAAAATATTTTCTAGCACTTCCGCTAATATTTTATAGCACATTCCCAACATTTTGTAGCTCATCCCCAGTATTTTTAAATTTTTCTTTACAGCCTCAATATTTTTTTTGCGTCATCAACAATATTCTCTAACTTATCCCCAGTATTTCTAGCTCATCCCTTATATTTTTTAGCTCAACGTTGATATTTTCTAGACCAATCCCAGCATTTTTTAGATCCTCTCCACTACTTTCTAGTTCATCCCCAGCATTTTCTAGCTACCCCC
>NW_004797426.1:1083648-1087002 GCF_000002075.1 Aplysia californica | reverse complement strand
CCAAGTATTTTATAGCTCAATGTTAAAATGTTCTAGCTCATCCCCAATATTTTTTTGCTCATTACTATTATTTTTCAGCTCATCCCAAATATTTTCTAGCTTTTCCCTTTATATATTTTAGTTCGTTCAAAACATTTTCTAGCTTATCCCCAGTACTTTCTTGCTGAAACCCAATAACTTTTAGCTCATCTCTAACATTTTCTGGCCCAATCCTAATGTTATAGCTCATCCCCAGTATTTTCTAGCTCAACGTTGATATTTTCTAAACCAATCCCAGCATTTTCTAAATCATCCCTAATATTTTTTAGTTCACCCCCAACATTTTGTAGCTCATCCCCAGTATTTTTTATCACATCCCAATTTTTTTTTAAAATCTCATCAACAATGTATTCTAACTCATCCCCAGTATTTTCTAGCTCAACGTTGATATTTTCTAGATCATTACCAGCATTTTCTAAATCATCCCTAATATTTTGTAGTTCACTCCCAACATTTTGTAGCTCATCCCCCAGTATTTTTTATTACATCCCAATCTTTTTTTTAATTTCCCAGAATTTTCTAGATCATATCCAGTATTTTGCTAACATTTTCTTGCCTATCCCCAATACTTTCTGGCTTATCCCAAATAGTCCCCAATAATTTCTAGCTCATCTCCAACATTTTCTAGCTCAACCCTATTATTTTTTGCTCATCTCCAGTATTTTCTAGCTCAACCTTGATATTTTTAAAATAATTCCCAGCATTTTCTAGATCATGACCACTATTTTCTCATTCATCTCCAGTATTTTCTAGCTCAACGATACAATTTTCTAGCTCACCCCCAATAATTTTTAGCTCTATCAAAATATCTTCTAGCACTCCCCTAATATTTTCTACCTCATTCCCAACATTTTGTAGCTCATCCCCCGTATTTTTTATCACATCCCTAATATTTAAAAAAAAATCTCATTGACAATATTTGCTAGCTTATCCCCAGAATTGTGTAGTTCATTCCCAGTATTTTCCAGCTCATCCCCAGCATTATCTACTTCAACCTTGGTATTTTCTATCTCAACCCTGATATTTTCTAGATAATCCCCTCTATTTTCTAGTTCATCCTCAGTATTTTTTTTTTTTAGCTCACCTCCAGTATTTTATAGCAAAACATTATAATTTTCTAGCTCATCCCCAGTATTTTCTAGCTCAACCTCAGTATTTTCTAGCTCCTTGCTAATATTTTTCATCTCATTCCAAATAGGCCTACATGTTTTTTTCTAACTGATGCCTAATATTTTTTAGTTCGTTCAAAACATTTTCTAGCTCATGCCCAGTACTTTCTTTCTCAACCCCAATAATTTCTAGTTCATCTCCTACATTTTATAGCTCAACCACTCAACCGTAATATTTTTAGCTCATCCCCAGTATTTTCTAGTTCAACCCTGATATTTTCTAGATCATTCCCAACATTTTCTAGATCATCCCTAATATTTTCTAGTTCACTCCCAACATTTTGTAGCTCATTCCAAATATTTTTTAACACATCCCCAATATTTTTTTTCCATCTCATCAACAATGTTTTTCTGGCTCGCCCCAGTGTTTTCTACATCCCTTATATTTTCTAGCTCATCCCTTACATGTTCTAGCTAATCCCAGTATTTTCTAGCTCATCCCAGTATTTTCTAGCTCACCCCTTACATGTTCTAGCTCATCCCAGTATTTTCTAGCTCATCCCTTAAATGTTCTAGCTCATCCCAAGTATTTTCTATATCAATCCTTTTATTTTTATAGATCATTCCGGAATTTTCTAGATTATCCCCACTATTTTGTAGCTCAACCACTGTATTTTCTAGCTCATTAGCCTACTGATATTTTTCATTTAATCCCAAATATTTTCTAGCTCATCCATAATATTTTTTAGTTCGTTCAAAACATTTTCTAGTTCATCCCCACTATTTTCTAGCTCACCACCGTTATTCCTCAGTATTTTCTAGACCATGCCCAGTATTTTTTTTAGCAGATCCCCAAAATTTTGCAAGTATCTTCTAGCCCTCTCAAATATTTTCTTGCTTATCCCAAATATTCTCCAGTATTTTCTAGCTCATCCCAAGTATTTTCTAGCTCAACCCTGATATTTTTTTTCATCCCCAGCATTTTCTAGCGAATCCGCACTATTTTTTTTTAGTTCATTCCCTGTATTTTCTAGTTCATCCCCACTATTTTCTAGCTCAACCACAGTATTTTCTAGCTCATCCCTAATATGTTTCACCTCATCCAAAATATTTTCTAGCTCATCCCTAATATTATATAGATCATCCCAAGCATTTTCTAGGGACTCTGCACTATTTTCTCGTCCATTCCCAACGTTTTGTAGCTCATCCCCAGTATTTTTCCCATCCCCACAATTTCTAGAAAATACTGTGGTTGAACTAGAAAATAGTCGGGATGAGCTTGAAAATGTTAAGGTTGAGCTATAAAATACTGGGGATGAGTTAGAAAATAGTGGGAATGAACTAGAAAATAGTGCGGAATCGCTAGAAAATGCCGGGGATGATCTAGAAAATATTAGAACTGAGCTAGAAAATACTGGGGAATACTTGATATATTGCTAGACAGATTAGGGTTGAGATAGAAACGGTTAAGGTTGAGCTATAAAATACTGGGGAAGGAGCCAGAAAATACTGGAGACGAGCTATAAAATATTAGTGATTAGCTAGAAAATACTGGAGACGAGCTATAAAATATTAGTGATTAGCTAGAAAATACTGGGGATGGCCTAGAAATGATTTGTAAAAAATATTGGGAATAAGATAGAAAAGTTTTGGGAATATTGGGGATGAGCTAGAAAATATTCGGGCCCGGTGAAGTAATGAAAAATACTGGGGATGAGCTAGAAAATATTAGGGATGAGGTGAAAAATATTAGTGATGAGCTAGAGTAGAAGATACTGTGGTTGAGCTAGAAAATAGTGGGAATGAACTAGAAAATGTTACGCTTGAGTTAGAAAATTCTGGGGATGAGCTAGAAAATACTGGGAATAAACTAGAAAATAGTGGGAATTATCTAAATGATCTAGAAAATATCAGGGTTGAGATAGAAGATAGGCCTACTTGGGATGAGCTAAACAAATATTCTGAGGACTATTTTGGATTATAAGCCAGAAAATATTAGGGATAGGCAAGAAAATACAGGCACATTTTAGGGATCAGTTAAAAAATAATGAGAATGATCTAGAAAGTACTGAAGAATACTGGCGAAGAGCTAAAAATACTGGCGATGATCTAGAAATTATTAGGGTTGAGCTAGAAAATACTGGGGATGAGCTAGAAAATATTGAGAGAGAGAGAGAGAGAGAGAGAGAGAGGGGGGAGAGGGAGA
>NW_004797426.1:1049094-1081853 GCF_000002075.1 Aplysia californica | reverse complement strand
CCCAAACCATCAAGCTCTCGATGAAAATATCAGAGCCAGATGAAAAGATGAGGGACAGAAAAAAATGAGTGTGTTTTTTTGTGTGACTTGGTACCGCATTAGTGAATGATTAGTGCAATGAAAGATGGTCAACAAGGAAAAATTGAGCCATCTCACCTCACTCAAAGGCAACTACACTCAGATGCAAATGTAGAGAATTAACAAATATTGTTCACATTAACCCCTTCAATGCCATAATGACACACCTGATATGCCATGGAATGGCACAAATTTCCACATCTGGACGTATCAGTGAATGCAAAAATGCTGTCAAAGGGTTAAAGGGTTGAAAAAACAGGCAATAGGCGACCAAATGACACCCTGTAAATCACATCTTCCCATGTACCATAGACACACACCTGTATGTACAAGAAGTAAGAGCTTGTATACCACAGTACACACAATAACAGAAACATATTTTAAAAACTATATATATATTTTTAAAAGCCCTGCCATTTCAAACCAATAAGATCTTCCGAAAAACGGCATTCAACTCTCCACTTCGCTCGTACGGAAATTTCGTTCAGACAATGCACACACATAATGTCATGTATAAATAATGGCATCGCCGTTTCGTCAGTAAAACTGTCATCATTTCAAAACGTTTACACCCGCTTTGTATGACAACTTAACCATCCATTCAGCCTAAACCTCACTTACTGATTTTTCCAAATAAAATGAAATGAAAAACATCCGCTTTGGGTGACAAACTTGCCACCATCCATTGAACCTAAACCTCTCGACAACACACACTTGACTTACTGGCCAGCTGCACTCACATTTGAAGAGCACAGGGGAAAAAATGACGGTAGTCACAAACTGGAAATTGTGAGGGTACCAATTTTAAAAGCTTGAGGACTCATAACTTCATATTTGTTTGACTGGTGGGTTATTGTTAAGTGTTGTTGAATGGAAAATCTAACAACAATAATCAACCAACAGTTGAACAGAAATACAGTTATGAGTCAACAAGGGTTCAAAATTGGTACACTCATGATTTTCAGTTAGTGACTGCAGTCGTTTGCCCCTGTAGTCTTCAAATATATTCACACAAAGTACAAAGAAACACCAGCATTATTACAGACTTCATCACCACTTGCACAAACTGAACATACAACAGTTTACACAAGTTTACACAAGCTCCTCCCCTCTCCTCAGATAAACGAACTAAACATCCATCAAGCACTTGGATGTCGCTTCACTCAGTCAAAATCGAAACATACGAAACCACATTAAAAAATGTACAAATACACGTACGCCACACCCGTAGCGATGAAGCATTCTGACAAAAGATTGGCTAAAACCAGGGAGAAAGGGAAGGAAGTCGCAGCACGAGTGAGGGACCAAGCTCAGTACCAAGACGTCGCTGTCAACATTGGGTAAAAAGTGAGACGTGCTCTTTGTGGGAATTCAACAAGAGACCATACAAATGAGTGAGGCCATACAAATGAGTTCATAGAATTTCAAAATAGGACAAAATAAAAACTAAAGAGCGAAAAAACACTGAGAATAAGGAGCGTTTAACTAAAACACATTGCAGAGATGACATGACGATGGCATTTACAACTATGAAAGTCTGAACTAGCACCTGACTCCATCAAACGGACGTCTTTTATTTAACACCGACACTTTAAAAAATGTTTTATCGGAGAATCAAGTTAAATGATTGTGTCACTGCGGTCTACAACAAGGCAGAGGCAAACGGAACCGAGATGAAATTCTTTACAATCAAAATTGTTCTTCAGGCATCTTTAACTGATTCACAAAAATGCTGACAAAACACGAGTATGCCCTTAAAACACAACCTGTTTTTTTTTTACACATTCAAATCGCTTATCACCTAATATACCCTGCAATTTAAAAAAAATAAAACAATATATTCGCATGTACACTAAAACCTCTCAAAAGCCTCTGTTAAAAAAACACTCCTTATCAAAAGTAAACGAGTATGGTACAAATTAAAACTGAGCTGAAACAAAACTCAAGACACACACACACATACACAGCTTAACGCAACATTTTCAAAATATCCAGCCAAGCTCATATAATCCAAATCTCTTCTCTCCAGCATAGCTCTACACTTTCTCATTGCAAACAAATCCAATGCCTTTCAATTTGAGGACACATGATGTGTGGGAGAATATTTTACACCATATATTTCAAATGTATTGGGAATTTCTCTACACCACCCCCCTCCCCCTAAAAAACAAACTAAAATAAAAAAACAACAACCCCAAAGCAAAGCAAATACATACACCATCCAAATACACAAACATTGGAGCAAAGCAATTATTTCAAAGGTGATCACATCAACCAACCCAGTCCTCCCTGATCAGGTCATGAAACCCCTACATGCCGGCAGCCACACCCCATACAGGGACACGGGGAACGACTCGCAAAGGCTGACGCCATTGAGCTGAAATCCCAGCAAGTTACCGCCAGGATAATGGCCATGTTCTGCTGGGAGAAGTATCCATATAGGACGACAAAAAAAACTGAATCGAGAAAGTCCCGATTTACTAGACAGGAGAAGGAGGATAATGTGCTCCCAGACATTGCCACGATTTACTAGACAGGAGAAGGAGGATAATGTGCTCCCAGACATTGCCACGATTTACTAGACAGGAGAAGGAGGATAATGTGCTCCCAGACATTGCCACGATTTACTAGACAGGAGAAGGAGGATAATGTGCTCCCAGACATTGCCACGATTTACTAGACAGGAGAAGGAGGATAATGTGCTCCCAGACATTGCCACGATTTACTAGACAGGAGAAGGAGGATAATGTGCTCCCAGACATTGCCACGATTTACTAGACAGGAGGAGGAGGATAATGTGCTCCCAGACATTGCCACGATTTACTAGACAGGAGAAGGAGGATAATGTGCTCCCAGACATTGCCACGATTTACTAGACAGGAGAAGGAGGATAATGTGCTCCCAGACATTGCCACGATTTACTAGACAGGAGAAGGAGGATAATGTGCTCCCAGACATTGCCACGATTTACTAGACAGGAGAAGGAGGATAATGTGCTCCCAGACATTGCCACGATTTACTAGACAGGAGAAGGAGGATAATGTGCTCCCAGACATTGCCACGATTTACTAGACAGGAGAAGGAGGATAATGTGCTCCCAGACATTGCCACGATTTACTAGACAGGAGAAGGAGGATAATGTGCTCCCAGACATTGCCACGATTTACTAGACAGGAGAAGGAGGATAATGTGCTCCCAGACATTGCCACGATTTACTAGACAGGAGAAGGAGGACAATGTGCTCCCAGACATTGCCACGATTTACTAGACAGGAGAAGGAGGACAATGAGCTCCCAGACATTGCCACGATTTACTAGACAGGAGAAGGAGGACAATGAGCTCCCAGACATTGCCACGATTTACTAGACAGGAGAAGGAGGATAATGTGCTCCCAGACATTGCCACGATTTACTAGACAGGAGAAGGAGGACAATGAGCTCCCAGACATTGCCACGATTTACTAGACAGGAGAAGGAGGACAATGAGCTCCCAGACATTGCCACGATGGAGGGATACATTTTGGCTACTGTTTAACTAGGGCCAAAGAAAATTGGAGCCGACGTAAGATTCCCAAAACAAAGGCATACCATATCACAAAGGAATTGGCGTATAATTAGCAGACAGGTATCCTTGCAAAAATGGGAGAACTTTGGTGAAAAATGCCAACACTGAATATCTGTATATATCTCGAGGTCTAGAGGTACGGTGTTCGTCTTTCATTCAATAATTCCCGTATTCGAACCTGACTGTGACAGAAAATCTTCTCCTCTAAAATTCTCTCCTTTCACCTCTTTCCTTCCGTCTAATCATGTTCCGTCCCCTGCTTTCATCCCCACTGAATTCAGCCAATTTATCTCCATAATGACTGTATAACTAAGTGGCACTATTCCCTTGAAAACGCTTTGAAATTCCATGTGCTTTGAGACTTACATACATGGACCAAACCCCCGCAAACCTCGTCTTGCCAACATCAGTGAAGCTGTATAGGGAAAGGAAAGTCGGCCACCAGAGATTCTCCATTCCTAGGCCAGAGAGCGTCCACATTCCATCAATTCTACTTCGGTTTGATAAAGTTGGCAGCTAGCCGTGACTTCTTCTTCTTCGCGGCGGCCGCGGTCGGTTTAGGGGGCTGTACATCTGCCGATTTGTCCTCTTTGATCGCCGCGACTCCTTGCGGTGACGGTGACGCGACGTGCGTCGACGCCGCTTGCGACGAGACAGAGGAGGCCACGACTGGCGGCGGTGGTGGCTGTGTGGGCTGAGCAACAACTGTTTGACGTTCCTGGCTCGAAGGCGAAGCAGCGTTTACCACCGCAGCGGCAGAGTTTAGACAGTTTTTCACAGTCCCACTCGGGGCAGCGCCGCCCGACTCGGACACGGCAGCCTGTTCTCTTTGTGGTGTGATCACTTTCTCAGCAGTAGCGCCCGAGCCCGAGCTCACAGACCCCACAGTACCCTCTGACCCTGTCTTCTGCCCCGCCTCCTCTCCCTCTTTCTTCTTCTGGGGTGTCTTCTGCTTCCTTGTAACCTGAGAACAGACAAAAATAAATGTGCTTTTAGTTTTAGTAGAGGTTTTCCGGCGCTCGCAACTGCATAAGGTCATATGAACGCCAGAAAATTAGAGGTGTTACAAGAGAGTAACAAACATAAAAAAGAAGAAGGGGAGATAAGGACGATAGAAGTTTGATAGGAAAGAAGGAGCAAACCACACCAGAGCACCCGCCAACCATCCACCTTCTTACTGCTAAAACCTAACAAGAAGAAGCTGAAACCATTGATGTTTTTATTGATAATGCTGAAGACACATGAAAGTCAAGTGTTTTGGGTTGAAAAAAGATATTTTGCTTTAACTGGAAAAATGGAAGACGAAAGAAGGCAGCACTAAAGGCAACCAACTTAAAGAAGCTGAACAGACGCACGAGTGGGAAAGACCAGACAGTTATTAGAATATGTGAGGCAGTGGAGGGGGAAGTGGAGGTCCATGATCGCCCACGCCAGTCGGCAAGGCACCGGATGATGATGATGAAGGCAGTGCTGACAAAATGAGTTACTTCTCGGATTTTAGCCCGATGGAAATAGATGCGTCAAATTTATAGGTTGAGTTTTTACAATTCATTAGTATGAAATGATAAAAGACGTGTAAAACTTGAAAAGAATGGCATTGGTTTAGAATCCAAAAATATGACCCATAAGTCGATTTTTGGCAGATATCTCCATTCTCTGATTGCGAGGAGTAACTCATTTTGTCGGCACGCCTCGCATATAGCTTTCTGAGAGTATCCAAGCAAAGAAATGAACAGGGGAGCCATGACTGCTGAAGTCTGCTTCAAATCTGGCCTTTTGTAATGATAATGTTATACAATAGTCCCCATCTGCCACCCCCCCCCCCCCCTAAACACACCCAATCCAAACCTAAGAAGACACATTATTACTCAGTAACTGCTTCGACCTGCCGATACGTTCCACTCTTTCTACGTCAGTCCTATGGGGGGAGACATACCGTCGCGTCGCAACCATAAAGACACAGCAACTCTTTCATCAAGTGCCAGATCTTAGTTGTAGTTTTAGCAGAGGCTTTACGGCGCTCGCAACTGCATAAGGTCATATGAGCGCAGGAAGAATAGAGGTGTTACAAGAGAGTAACAAACATAAAAAAGAAGAAGGGGAGATAAGGACGATAGATGTTTGATAGGAAAGAAGGAGTAAACCACACCAGAGCACCCGCCAACCACCCACTGGTAAGCACTTTACAGCGCTCGCAACTGCATAAAGTCACACGAGCGCGTCTAGCTCTTTACCTGTAGTGGAATAAACTGTTGGCTAACAGACGACGTCGTCTGTGATGTTGTGGCAGAACTGGTCTGTGTCAAGGTCGCGGCGCCCATCGTCGGTCGAGGGGATGTGGAGGATGACATCATCGAAGACGTAGAAGCCGGGCCAGCTGCTGACTGAAACGACCTTGGTGACACAGCCTGTGAGCCTCTTTGCCACTGCTTGGAAGACACAGAGAGGCGAGTCAGCTACTGATATATCTACCCGATAGTAAATGTACAGAAAATTTTATTGAAGATATTCAGACAATCTTATTGAAAATGTACAGAAAATTTTTGTGAAGATATTCAGACAATCTTATTGAAAATGTACAGAAAATTTTTGTGAAGATATTCAGACAATCTTATTGAAAATATACAGAAAATTTTTGTGAAGATATTCAGACAATCTTATTGAACATATACAGAAAGTCTTATTGAAGATGTACAGACAATCTTATTTAAGATACACAATGCCCACTTTTGGTCTAGGTCAAGATTTCTGGAAACCCCCTAAATCTGGGAAGGCTTGCTTGTCCTTATAAGCAACCCGCTAACCCCATATCATACAACATACACTTTACTTTACTTTTACTTTACTTTTCCGATCCAGCGGCCATTTGGGTTCTAGCCCTTCGGTCTGTTACAACATACACACAAAAGCCGTCGCACTCACATCTTTGTTAAAATTCTGCTGATTCATGTGCTGCTGCTGCTGCTGTTGCTGCTGTTGATGGTGAAGGTGTTGTTGTTGTTGTTGTTGTTGATGGAACTGTGACTGCTGCTGGTGTTGTTGCTGCTGCTGCTGCTGCTGTTGTTGTTGCTGTTGGTGGTACATCTGCTGGTGCAGTGGGGGGATGGACGGCGGGGGTTGATTCAGGAAGTGCTGTGGCGTCAGCAGGAGGGAGGTGGAGGGGGGAGGGGGGTGTCGGGCCAGCAAGCCTGGGGTGGCGCCTGAACGGGTCACGGGAATAGAAACACAAGAACAATGAGCGTTCACGTTGCTTTTATTCAAATGGTAAAAATAATGAATAACATTTAAGACTGTGCTTTTCCATTTTCAAAAAAATGCTTAATGCACAATACTTTCTTTTTTTTTTTTTAAGTAAGTGTTCAACGGCACTTGCAACACAATAAGGTCATATGAGTGCCGAAGATTAGAGGTGTTACCAGAGAGTAACAAACACAAAAAAGAAATAGGGGAGATAAAGACATTAGATGTTTGATGGGAAAGAAAAAGCAAACCGCGCAAGAGCACCCGCCAACCACGCACCAGGTTGCTTTTATTCAAATGGTAATAATAATAATACATAGCATTTAGGCTGTGCATTTCTATTTTCTAAAAAATGCTCAATGCACATTACTTTAATAAAAAATATCACGTCATAAAAATGAATGGACATGTGTATACGTAAAGCATAGTATGGGTAAATGGGGTATGGGACAATTGAATAAAAAAGAGGTAGTTACTGCACCTGGCATTCCTATAGGGCTGAACGCAGAATTGGGAGAGTAGAACCGATTCATGTTGGCGTTGTGCGGGGCGACGAAGCCTGGGTGCATCAAGGGCGGCCCTCCGGCGGTGTTCTGCTTGCTCTTCTGCAACATGAGGTACATCACGTACAAGACGGCAAACGACTGCGGCGAGGCTAGGACGCGAGTGCTTTAGACACTACCAGTATATGGATCATCACAGTCGTAACACAATTGCTTATGTCATTTATTTTTTAAAAATTATTATTTTCCCCCCAGTTTTCTAATGATTGTTTCTATTTTCATATCCTCAAAAAGGCAGGGTCTTGTTTCGTTTGCAAAAAAAAAAATTCCAAATAATGAGACGTTTTTTTCAGTTTCGTTTTTAAAGTCATTAGGTCGTCTTAGGAAAGCCCTGGTTTTTCTGTCTTTTCTCCAAGCAAGATAACACGATATGATATCTATATATATCTAGATAATACGCTATTGTTATGACCGTGACAATGTAGTAGAGTGACGTCATCAGCTAAACTATTTTAGGTTATTAAAGTTTTCATAGAGATTTTACGGCGCTCGCAACAGCACAAGGTTATATGAGCACCAGAAGATTAGAGGTGTTGACAAGAGAGTAACAAACATAAAAAAGAAGAAGGGGAGAAAAGGACGACAGATGTTTGATAGGAAAGAAGAAGCAAACCACACCAGAGCACCCGTCAACCACCCACTTGACAAGGATAAATACATAGAGCAGAGTGCTAGTGAAATGTGAAGGCACATTTTATAGGTGGTACAAGAAATGAAACAGATGCAGAACAACAAAACATCATTCAAATATTCATTTTATAGCCAGAGCATCACCCTTAGACACTTTTTAAACAGCGCTTTCATTCCCGTCTTAAGGATGAGGGCCCCCCTTGAAATTTGAGTTTTTAACAGATTACGAAAAGTAAAAACGGAGAAAATACGGAAATGTCTTATTCATGTCATAAACTGTCATTGCATACATGAATCAATCCAGTGTTGTTGTTATCGATTATGCATACATAAAAACTGTCTAGTACTCATACAGAATCAATTGTTTCCTTTCCTGGTTGTTTCCTTTCCACTATTTCGTTGCGGGTTCGGGGGTTCGAGCCGCGGGCCCGACGTTGTGTCCTTGGGAAAGGCACTTTACACAAATTTTCCCCACTTTACCTAGGGGGGAAAGGGTACCCAGCCATAGACAGTGAAAGATCTTGTCAGTATGTTAGTGTTTTAGCGCCTATAAATGGCAGCTTGCACTGTATGCTTCCCTGAAAGTTGAGATTGTTTCAGAATGCTCTCAGGTCTGCTGGGGTAATAGTATAGATTGTGAAGCGCGTAGAGCTTGTTGTTGAGCGGGAATTTGCGCCATACAAATGCTATCTATCTATCTATTATTATTTCTTACTCCCCCCCTTCTTGAACATCTAGCTCTCAGTGTCAAAATTGAGGGCAAACGAGGCAGGGGTAGGCCCAGAGCAACATACTTGGGGAACCTAAACAAATGGATAACAGGGAAAGATCAGGGAAACAAAGTTTTTTTGAGAGCATCCGAGCAAAGGAATGAATGGAGAACAATGATCGCTGATGTCTGTCGCAGATCTGGCACTGGATGATGATGATTCCCCTCCCTCCCCCCCCCCTCCCCAACTATGGAACTTACAAGACAAAGCAGGGCCATCCCCGCAGCACTCCTTGCTGCCTCCTCTCTGCTCTTGCACTGGGAACCCTCGAAGCGGCGGCCGTTGGGCAAGATGGCGTTGGCGATGAAAGTCATCTGATCAGGGTCCGAAGAAACAAAATCCTTTTAAACGGAATCAGACCGCAGTCAGGAAAAAAGAAATTTTTTTAAAGCATAGTAAGAACATTAACCCCTTCGCTGCCTTATCTAAAATAATACGTGCTTGCTCTTAGGTAGGATTGTGGAGGCGGTAAGGTACAGCAAACGAAAGGGTGGATGAAAACTTAAGTAACTTCAATGTATGTACAATATAAGTAAACCCTGCCGCCAGGAGATACAAGTCAGTTCATTTTTAAATGTAACACAGTGATTGGTCCTTATCCCTTTCACGGCTAGAACTGCTTTATAATCTTGAAAAAAAAGTTTGAACGACCATGGGTGAGGCAGTGAAAGAATTAAATCCACATACAAACAATTTGGTTATTCTCTATCAACAATCTGAACAGAACAGAACTAAAATAATTTTTTTTAAATCAAGCATTTTCCAAAATAAAAAAAAGTCAAGCAAGTTTTTTAAGGGGTGCTTCTCAAAAGAAAAGTAACAGTTGAAATATGAGAAACGTAAGCACCAACACCTCTACAGCGTTCATGCCTGTATTCCCTTCCAATTAAATAATAATAACAGAAGAATCTTTAAAATTTTTTTTTTTAAATCCATCACACTTATTGCACATTGCAGTCTGAACCCCAGTGAGTACATTGTGTATCCCTGTCCTGACAACCCCAGTGAGTACATTGTGTATCCCTGTCCTGACAACCCCAGTGAGTACATTGTGTATCCCTGTCCTGACAACCCCAGTGAGTACATTGTGTATCCCTGTCCTGACAACCCCAGTGAGTACATTGTGTATCCCTGTCCTGACAACCCCAGTGAGTACATTGTGTATCCCTGTCCTGACAACCCCTCCACAGCATTATAAGAGATCATAGCAATACACCTTTTACCTAAAAGGATTTCTTATGGACTGATTATCAATGATCATCGTTTTGGCATTTCCCCCCAAAAATAACACATGGAAAAAAGGTCTTTTCCTATTTAACCCTATCCGTACGTCGTGTTTTACTATCGTATCCATACAATGTTGGGAACTCTGTGCCACCACTTTCCAAGGAGGAAATTTACTCGTTAATCCGATCCGTACGCTTTGTATAGCAGTCTGTCAAAATAATTTTTCGAGAAATATTTAAATTTTCAAAGAGATCTTCGTACTAGAAGTTTTCTAAAATGTGAAGAATTCAAAAATGACCCCAGGGTGTACGGATACGGTTAAAAAACAATTTTGCCACTATCTGTTCTCCGCGCCTGCTCAGACAGACCTGTTTGGGCTGCAGCCGATAGTCGTAGTTGGGTGGCTGGTTGAAGTTGGCGCGGCAGAAGTTGGCCAGCTCTGTGAGCGGGTCTCTGGGTGGCTGGTGGCTGGCCTGTAATGGCGGCGGGCCCGACAGGTGATCTTCACCTGGCTTGAAATGTCTGGTAGCACAACGGGGGGGGGGAGAGGAGGAGATGGTAATAATAAATTGCATTTATAGAGCGCATTTCCAAAAGAAGTGCTCAAAACTCTGTACAATAACAGAAAGAACATATGCAGCGCACAGGCCCCCCCCCCCCCCCCCCCCCCCGGCTCTCTCTCTCTCTCTCTCCAGTACATCCTTGAGTAAAGACAATCCCACAAAGCTTACCCAGACACCCTCGCACACATTGATGAATTCACACAGTCATAAATTCTTACAGAACAGAACAGCATGAATAAACGATACTGAGAGAACATAATAGATACTGAGAGAACATAATAATATTTGTATTGGGAATGTCGGAAATTACAGATTGAAGCTGGACTGAAACAAAAGCATTTTAAGTGCTGATTAAAATTTTGATAAAGTGGTAGACTCCCATAGATGAGCTGATCAATTGCAAATATGCGAGTGAGGCGTGCTGACAAAATGAGTTACTTCTCGCAATCAGCACATAATGGAGGTACTGGACAATAATCAAAACTATGGTCAAACTTGTACATTTTCTACTGATGCCATATTCTTTAACTTCTATAACCTGTCTTTTATTGTTTCATACTTATAAATTGTGAAACCTTCACCTCTAAGCGTGAAGTATTCATTTCCTTAATTAAGGCTTGAATCGGAAAAATTGCTCATTTTGTCATTTGTCACCATGCTTCTACAGTTTCGGTTTTGATTAGTGGATTAGCTAGACACTGTTTTTGTCAGAAACAGTATATAAAAAAAAAAAAAAAAAAAGAACCAAAAAACCAAAACAATTACAAATATAGTTTTGGTTTTGATCAGGGGCTCAGCTACACACTGTTTATGTCTAGTCAAGTAACTGACACCTTAAGCCATACGTAGGTATGTATATGCGTTCTTTGCAAATTAGAAACCGTATAAGCAGGTATAAATGCCCAATAAATGTTATGTATGTGTGTGCTTGCTAGAGTGTATGTGTGTGTGTATGTGTGCGCATGCCTGTTTGCATGACAGTATCTTACGTGATCATGACTGTGTTTGTACACACCTATATATATATATGTGAAGCAGCGCGGTGAAATCAGGCGCTCGTCAAAATACAGAAATAGGAGAAAGAGGCATTTTTCTGCCAGTTTGGAAATTTTATAGAATAAATTTTTTAGACCTGCATGTGAGCCTCAACCAGATTGTCTGAAAATTTTGCGCACCCCCCCCCCCCCCAAAAAAAAAGCCTTTGTGGGTGTCATAAGGAAGGAAATCCGAGTAACGAGCGACCACCCCAACAAACACAATAAAGAAGAGACCTAACCCTAACCCTACCCCCAAAAAGAACCTGCTACAGGCCTCATGTAAAAAGGCCAAAACAAGTCCTAAATATGAAAAAAAAAATTAAATTAAAAAACCACACTCCAAAACAAACAATGAGCTTATAGATCTAGATCTAGATTCTAGATCTATATGGCTTACATCTACATTGCTATAGGGTTTGATACAATAACACAATAGAATTGGAATATATGAATCCTCCATATAGATCTAGTAATCTAAATAAATCTAGATCTAGATCTAGACTGTAGATCTAAATCTAGATCTTGTAGAACAAGTGAATAGGAATAGGCCTTGAACTCGAAATCCGCATCCGATTCCGAACAGAGGGACTCAGCTGAGTCTAGAATCTAGATCTAGATCTAGATTCTAGATCTAGAGATCTAAATAAATAAATAATTCACGCACCTGATGAATTGCTTATTTTTACCAACATTAATATTACAGCACAACCTATGATAGGGTTTGACACAATAGAATTGGAATATGAATCCTCCATTGAGGTCTATAATGATCTATATAAATCTAGATCTAGATCTAGATTCTATTAGAACAAGAGAGTCGGACTTGATGAATGAATCCACACGATCTGAACAATTGAATTAGTTAACAAACGAAATTCAAAATGGCCGCTCGAGCACGAAACTGAAAGTAGATAATTTAGGTTGTCGTCCTTTTTCGTATTCGCATTTCTACTCAGGTTCCGACAATTATGTCGGAAACGCCGACGTCGGCAGTCGGCGGTGCGCGCGTCGGCGGTCGGCACAAAAACGAAAGTGCCGACGAAGCCGACGGGAGAAAAAGGGGTCGCTGGCAGTCGGCCAGGCCTCGCACTACGCACATTGACTGATACAGGCGGGCCTAGCGATAGCATCGGCCAGTTCGCGGGTCGGGTCGCGATTGTCGGATTTCAGACGATTGTCGGCAAACATGCAGGTCTAATTTTTTTTTCTCAACTTCTTTTAAGTCCATATAAAAACACATTAGCTCTTTAGCTATTGGAGTTACCAAAAGTTTGGCGGCCATTTTCTTGTTAATTTTACCACTGAAACCATGCGACCTCACTTCCTTCATGCACAAATACCTTGAGTTCTATTCAAGATAGATGGATATTTATTTCATTGAAAGCAAGGCAAAAAAATCAGCCTTCAGACGATACCAAAAACTCCATATGCCCTAAAATTGCCGAGCGCCAGATTCCACCGTGTCGTGACACACATATGTTTATCTACATGCCAAAAGTCCCGTGCGCAGGTAGAAATGCCAGACATGAACCTCACCTAGGGTCCCCTGGCCTGACGTTCCTCCCTCTGAGGATGGCGTCCGGCTGCGGAAGAAGCGGGCCTCTCACCTGGGCCTTCTGCTGCCTGTCCGCTAATTTGGGGACACAAAGAGAGGAAAGAAAAAAACAAAACAAAACCAATAAAAACCAGCTGCAGGAAAAGTAATCACCATCAACATCAACAAAACCCCCCAAAACCAAGTCCCTCAAGTCTCCACAAATAGTCCCTACCTTCTTCAAACGGTCCCCCTAGTCTCCACAAATAGTCCCTACCTTCTTCAAACGGTCCCTCTAGTCTCCACAAATAGTCCCTACCTTCTTCAAACGGTCCCTCTAGTCTCCACAAATAGTCCCTACCTTCTTCAAACAGTCCCTCTAGTCTCTACAAATAGTCCCTACCTTCTCCCTCTAGTCTCCACAAATAGTCCCTACCTTCTTCAAACAGTCCCTCTAGTCTCTACAAATAGTCCCTACCTTCTTCAAACAGCGCTTGTAGCGACACCTGCCGGCCGTACTGAACAGACGTCCCCGACGCTCCTCCTGCTTCCGTCGCCGAGGGATCCTCGGGGTTGGCAACAGGCCCGTCACCCACGGGCGACTTGGCCGCGGACTCGAGGGCTTGAGCTGACAGCGCCGACTGGGGTGCGGGTGGAAGGGACGAGATCTGGGCTGGTTCGAGAGGACTCACGTTTCTCGGACTCGTGGCGAACGGCGAGGGGCCCACTCCAATTTTCAGCAGCTGCTTCAGAGCCTCATCCGCCTAGAATAAGATAGATTTTAGTTTTAATAAGTAAGAGTTTTACGGCACTTGCAACACAATAAGGTCATGTAAGTGCCGAAGAAAATACATGCTAAAAGAGAGTAATATACACAAAAAAAGAAGGAGAGCAAAGGATGATAGATGCCCGATAGGAAAGAAAGAGCAATAAGATAAGGAATAAGATACGGTAAGAGAAACTTGATTGATCCATTGAGGGGAATTTTGGATGAATATACACCAGAACATTAACATACAACGTGAGAAAAAATACTAAAGATTTGGGGGGGGGGGGGGTGTTTGTAGAAAGAGTAGTGCCCTTTAACTATCCTCCTTGCTGGCTTTCAGATGAGGCAATTCTTGAAAATGAAAGGACAAATAGGCCTACGAAATGAAAAAAAAACTATGCAAAATTGCCACATCCCAAGCAACAACAGCCGAGTTCCTCACCTTTGACGGTGGGGCCGGCCCCGAGTCCACGGCGGTCGCCGGCGCTGCAGTCCCAGGCTCTGGTTTGTTTCCTGTCTGATTGCTGTGCATCTGAAAGAAAAAGTTTGTACGAGGTTTGACTTTTCCGTCGTTTTTTCCATGGCAGAGTAAACAAACCAAGTTAGCTCCCCCCCCCCCCCCTCCCAAAAGAAAAAAACAGAACAATTATAAAAGGTTAAGGAAAATATTCAGTAATAGGTAAGTATATGCACAGTGTAAAAAAACAAACAACTTTCTACCCATCCCTAGCATTAAGTATAACTTGTGAATTTTTTGGTTTTAGTAGAGGTTCTACGGCACTCGCAACTGCATAAGGTCATATGAGCGCCAGAAGATTATAGAGGTGTTACAAGAGAGTAACAAACATAAAAAAGAAGAAGGGGAGATATTAAAGGACGATAGATGTTCGATAAGAAAGAAGAAGCAAACCAGACCAGAGCACCCGCCAATCACCCACCTTGTGACTTTATTTTATTTTATTGCAAAACGGGGAGCATAAAACCAAACTTTCAACCACATTCTTAAAAAGGAGAAAAAAAAAAAACACCACCCAAAAACTAGCCCGCCTCCTTACCCCTAAAGTGTTAAACATGGCCAGGAACTGGTCAGCGTCGACTGTAGACGTCTTCTGGAGGCTGTCCGCAGCCGCAGCATTTCCCCTGACCTTGGACGCGTTCTCAAACAAATTCTGTACCGAGTTGGTCAATGTGCCCGCGTCTGCCGGCTGGGTCTGCGGTTTGTTGGACTGGGCTGCTGTCGAGAAGGACGCAGAGGAGGAGGACAACGAGACAGAGGAAGAGGAGGAGGAGGAGGAGGGGGGTGGGGCCAAGGAGGTGGCTGGTCCACCGGCTTCTCTCAAGGTCGTCGGATGTGTCTGCGGTGGTTGCCCGTCAGATCTGCCGACCAGTGGCGGCCCTGCAACCTTCCCACTCTTCGTTTGCTGTATGAGGAATAAAAAATAAATGAATTAGCCCATATTTTAAAATAGCTCCCACCCTCTGTTATAAAAAGAATTTGCAACACAATTAGGTCATATAAGTGACGAAGATTAGAGGTGTTACAAGAGAGTAACAAACTTAAAAAAGAAGAAGAGGAGATAAGGACGATAGATGTTTGATAGGAAAGAAGAAGCAAACCACACAAAAGCACCCGCCAACCACCCACTGTCTCAACAAACAACTGAACTTGGGAAATTGGGAAAAAAAAAAAAAGGTCTAACCTGATGTCGCTGGAGTTCCTTCCACATTTTCTCAAAGTCAGAATTGTCTGTACTGCTACTCGAGTCCTTTGATGGCTACAGAAAAATACACCAAAAAAAACACCTCATGAGTTAATCTTTCATTCATTTGACCACAGAAATTGAAGACGTAACTCTTTATCTCCGGCAAGCCGCTCCCAGCGGCTCGCGATCGGAACCATTGTGCAGCGGCTCGAGCACATTCCTTTATGATGACTTCGACATTAAATTACTTTTCGGCAATTGCCGAAAACAAGTCTCTTATACCGGAAGCTCATTTATGAGATGGAGAATTATCAAAATAGGTTTGCTAGTTTCAATTTAAAGACCCATTTAACGACGTTTTTGTCCTTTTTAGATTTCGCACCAAAAAAGGAACCCGTGTGGTGGGTTCCCCCCCTGGGAGATAAAGAGTTAAGTTTTGTTTCACTAAGTTTTACAGCACTTGCAACACAAAGTCATATGAGTGCCGAAGATTAGACGAAAGATAAGGACGATGGATGTTTGATGGGAAGGAAGGAGCAAACCACACCAGATTACCCACCAACCACCCATGGAGCGTGATGCGACTGAGAAGAAGATGGACTGTAAAACAACCTGTAAACTTTGGACTTACGAGTGAAGCTACGGTGGCCCGGCTGGCAGTCTGCGGAGGTGTCTGCACTTTGGGCGTGACATACTTCAGCTGATTCTCATTCTGAAAACAAAGATTGTTTTAGTTTTAGTAAGTGTTTTAAGACACTTGCAGCACAATAAGGTCATATACGTGCCGAAGATTAGAGGTGTTACAAGAGAGTAACAAACATAAAAAAGAAGAAGTGGAGATAAGGACGATAGATGTTTGATAGGAAAGAAGAAGCGAACCACACCAGAGCACCCGCCAACCACTCACAGCCACCTCCAATGCACAAAGACTCACCTGGAGATAGCGACCTCCAATAAAAAAAAAAGACTCACCTGCAGATCGCGACCTTCAATAAAACAAAGACTCACCTGGAGATAGCGACCTCCGGCAGAAAAGATCTGGCCAAACATGGGCTGCTTGCGGTCGTCCCAAGCCACGGGCTGACGCATGAGGTGGGGTGGGACCTGAGGCTGTGGGGCTACGTTAGCTGGCGGGATCATCGGGGGCTGTGAGCCCGCACCGGCGCGACCTTTGTACGGCCCAGCGCGGTCGTTGGCCCCGCCTCGTGCCCCGCCTCGTCCCCCGCCCAGCGTGTTGTTGTTGTTGAAGCCGTGGTGATGGCTCATGCCCCCGCCCAGGGTGCCGTTGGATTTCCTCCCAACGGTCTGTTTCCTACAGGAGGTGAATGGTTTAGTTTTGGTAAGTAGAGTTTTAGGGCACTTGCAACACAATAAGGTCATATAAGTGCCGAAGATTAGAGGTGTTACAAGAGAGTAACAAACACAAGAAAAGAAGGAGGGGAGATAAGGATGATAGATGTTTGATGGGAAAGAAGGAGCAAACCACACCAGAACACCCGCCAACCACCCACTTGAGCAGCTTCAGTCTAGCCCTCGAGTCAATATAGTAATCAATAGTGGACGTGGTCCCAGTGAGTTGATGATTAATTTTAAAAAACACCAAAAAAACCCGTCAAAATAAAATGTTTCCTTCCTGACATAATTTTAAGAATGCTTAAGAGATAGAGAATACCCTGAAAATAAACTGAATGCTTTCAAATGCTAATAAGATTGCACATAAAATGAAACAAAATAAAGACCAAAAGAAAAAAAAAGGCTTTTTAAACAAAATGTTTATTTAGTAAGAGTTTTACGGCACTTGCAACACAATTAGGTCTTATAAATGCCAAAGATTAGAGGTGTTACAAAAAAGTAACAATTTTTTTAAAAGGCAGAGAGACGCGAACGATAGACGTTTCACAGGAAAGAAGAAATAAACCACACCAGAGCACCCATCATCCACCCAAAAAAGACCCCCCAAAAAACAAAATCATCAAAATAGTTGGACCACACAAAAAAACTTACGCCTCATTCAAACCTTGACCAACAGAGCCCCCCCCCAAAAAAAAACTAAGGAGACACACAAGAAATGTAAAACTCACGCCCAGACGCTCGATTTGTCTGTACCATCCATCTTTCTCGTGTTTTTACGGAATTCTCCAAAAGTGACATTGAGCATCGCCGACCCCGGCACCCGGTAACCTCGGCTGGATGAGCATCTGGTGAAACAAGGGCTGAGAAAGTCATTCACGCCGGACCTGTGTCATTTCTTACGTCCAAGCTGATTTTCACTGGCAAGAGTTCTTGAAAATTACACACACAGCCCATTCTAGTAACTGAGTTCGTGTAAAATTATATTATACACACACCGCCCATTCCAGTAATTGAGTTAGTGTAAAATTATACACACACCACCCATTCCAGTAACTGAGTTCGTGTAAAATTATACACACACCACCCATTCCAGTAACTGAGTTCGTGTAAAATTATACACACACCACCCATTCCAGTAATAATAGATAGCATTTGTATAGCGCAAATCCCCGCTCAACAGCAAGCTCTATGTGCTTTACAATCTATACTATTACCCCAGCAGTCACCGAGTTCATGAAAACTCTCCACCTATCACCAATCACAGAACCTGCTCTTGGTGACCTGAACAAATATAATGTTCCAGGTAAATAAGTAAGGAAATAAGGGCACCTAACTTTACGGCATTTTCAGTTTAACGGTCACTGTAGTGACTCTCCCAACACTCAATTAACTCACAAGACCTACCTACATCACTGCATTATTTCACCGGTTGTCTGTTACGGTCTCAATTAACTCACAAGACCTGCCTACAACACTGCATTCTTCTATCGGTTGTCTGTTACGGTCTCAATTAACTCACAAGACCTACCTACATCACTGCATTCTTCTATCGGTTGTCTGTTATGGTCTCAATTAACTCACATGACCTACCTACATCACGGCATTATTTCATCGGTTGTCTATTGCGGTATGACCAGAGCTTTGCGCCCCTTTCTCAACACTTTTGATATTTCAAGGGGTTGGGTCTCCAACAAGTACCACTTTAATCTCCGAAAGAACTGATCTTAGTGGATAAAAGGCCTAAAAACTCAACAATGAGCTAAAGAAAACTGAGTTTAAAAAATGAAGGAGCAGACCACACCAGCTCAGATTTCAGGCACTGAATGAGAAGAGAGAGGGGCACAGAGGCACCAGCACACCTGCCAACCACCCCGAAGCAATGTGTGAAACCAAAAACTCTTGCCAGCTCAGTGGGAACATATGAATAGGTGGGCTGTGGTTTTCAGGACACAGACATTTGTTTATTTCTTTTACAACATAAAGTTGTTTTTTCCCACCAGTAAAAAACAAGAAAAACCTTTCAATAGATTTCAAACACCACCAAAAAAACCCACAAAAAACAGCAAAAAACAATACAACATTGTCAATAGATTTCAAAACTGCAAGAAGACAAAGGCACATAACTGTCCCTGCAGCCATGAGCAGAGTTCAGAAACAAGAAAATTAACCCCTTCCTTGCTTCTCCCACAACTATTAGAGGCCTGCCAAGTTTTATTAAAGCTTTTAAAAAAAATTTTTAGTAGGAGTTAAGAGGCACTTGCAACACAATAAGGTCATATAAGTGCTGAAGATTAGAGGTGTTACAAGGGAGTAACAAACACAAAAAAAGAAGGAGGGGAGATAAGAACGATAGATGTTTGATAGTAAAGAAGGAGCAAACCACACCAGAGCAACCGCCAACCACCCACTCACAAACAGGTCATATAAGTGCTGAAGATTTGAGGCGATACAAGAGAGTAAAATACAAAGAAAAGTTGGAGGAGACAGACCAACTGCTCGGCGAAAGACGTTATACGTCACTATTCAAAACGGTGAATGGCAGAGCCTTCCACTAAGCAATTGAGATATTTGATAGGAAAGAAGGATCAAACCACACCAAAGCACCCGCCAACCACCCACTCACCTGAGACTGATCCCCCCGGCAAAGGGCTCGTCAAACACCACGTCGTAGACCGTGTGAGCGTTGGTCGTCTCTTCCTCCTCGGGGGACGGCAGACCTATCACCGTGCCGCGTTTGCCAAAGGGCACCGAGTAGCCGTTCTTGACCACCACCACACGGTCGTACAGCAGGAAGTCTGCACCGGGGTCCGGGACCAGAGAGCCTTGGTTCGGCAGCGACTGGAGAAAGGAGGGAGAGAGAGAGAGAGTTTTAGTAGAGGTTTTACAGCGCTCACAACTGCATAAGGTCATAATATGAGCGCCAAGGGGTGGATGTCAACAGAGAAGTCCTTACAGGGAATCAAGCTTACTCTGCTCACCTCTCTAGCTTCAACAGCACAAGGTCTGCTTCGACTATCAAGGCACCCCGGAAATAGCGGGTCACAAGAGTGTGACAAACATACAAAAGACGTAGAGGGAAAAATGGTGATAGTAAGGATTAGGAAAGAAAAAGCAGCAGTTTCCTGTTGCAGTTCAGGCAGTTATGAAAATGACATTGATGAATCAGCCCATTTACAATTACAATTCTACTGTGCATAAAAACTCAAAATGTTAATGTTCCCCCTTTGGGAATGGCCTAAAGACACTTCAGTCAGTAGCATCACCCACAGAGAGGGAAGTTTGAGTTATGAGTAAAGAACGTTGATACAAGAACTGTCACTTCGTGCTGGGAAGCAGCAAGACAGACAAGACAGAAACAGTAATTTTTAAAAATAATTTTGTTTCTGTTTTTACACCCCTAGTGACACAGTTTAGATCATTTAGGGGCACACGCCGACCACCCACATCTATCAATTGTATTCTCGATAGTGCGTCCAGTCTTAAATATAAGGCGGGGGGGGGGGTTTCCTCACAAAGCATACAGGAACCAACTGCCCTGCCTATTTTATTGTAACGCACATTAAGCATCTCATCAAGATAAACATGGGTTTTATATAAATGCAATTTATTATTATCATCATTTTTCTCTGGCATTCATTTAAAGATAGAGAAAATAATTCCCTTAAGGAGACAACAAAGAAAAAATACAGAATAGATTAAAAACAACAACCATGAAACACATTTGACCGAAAAAAAATATTTGTCCTTGTGTTTTGCCAGTTGGAAAAACAAAAACACCTCAAAGAAACACTGCCACCTTTTATACTCTATATAGTTGCCAGTGCTGTAAAACTCTTACTTCGGATGCGACACAGATTTTACCATTAGACACATCTTAACCGAATGTCTAGACTTTGGAGAGATCCGAAGGAAATATTATAAATGCAAGAAATTGCAAGACATTTTTTCCGTCGTTAGTTCCAGCAAAATTTTGAATTTTATGAAGGCCATTGGCCTTTATGGCAAATTGTAAAGTGAAATCGTACTATTTAAAATTTTTATTGTTACTTTTAAGAGTTGTTTTAAATCGCAAATATATTTACACTGAATTTTAATATTTTAGCATTTTAAAGTCTAATAGTTAACCAATCATGCAGTGAACTTTTGCGAAAGTAAATAACTTGTGTTTCGTGCGCTCATATGACCTTACGCAGTTGCGAGCGCCGTAAAACCCTTTACACCTACTAAACTCTTACTAAACTAACAAGTGAAACACAAAAAACCATCAGAACATCCTTACCCTGAACAGCAGGCGTGGTTTCACTTTGATTTTCACAATATCTGCATTCTTGCTCAACGCCTCCTGTACATTGTACAAAAACAACACGTGTAAGCATAGTGGGTCAAAGTGAATAAGTTGAAAGAAAGTCATTTGAAAACACAGGTTAAGAAATAAAAAAGCTTTGTTTGAGCGAGTAATAAGAAACATGATGAAGAAATAACAATGGTCATCAAGACACAAGAACGGTTCTCTGGTGCGGTGAAGAAGTAATTTATTAACCAAATAAACACTGCAACGATCAGCAGATGGGCTCTGGGGTGGATATTGGAGCAGGGAGCGGAGCACGTATGGCAACGACTGGAGTGCTAGGATGTTGTTTCCAGGATCAAGTAATCAAGTAATCAACTGAAGAAGTAAGACAGCTTGACAGAAACAACGAAAGGAAAGAAAAGCAGCTGGACCTAACAAGAGCGTCCTCAAACCAACTCGAAATACACACCAACAAAAACAAAACAAAAAAGGGAATACATAGACAGTATGAAATAGATTAAACACCCCAGTAACACATTGTTGGGTTATTTAACACTTCGCAGTCACACAGCCAGCAGTACAAAATACCCCCATCAGGACACCCAGCCAGGAGAGTGACTGCAACAGACTTCTCAGGCCTGTCACAGAACTGCCTAGCGTGACCAGAACTAATAATTGGTCGCTTTTAAGGACAAGCGGGCTAACCCAGATTTCGGGGGTTTCCAGAAGTCTTGACCTTCACCAAAAGTGGGCACTGTCCTACCTACAGGACAAGTTTGGTCTCATTGGTGTGTATATATTTGTTTGGCTATAGAGAAGACTCTCCTTTTCTTTTAAAGAAAGTGAACAAGGGTAAAAAAACTTTACCTATGATTTTCTCAAAACAGCATTTTTCGGGATTGCCCGCTTGTTCTTAAAAGCGACCATTTTTCACTGCCGCATTATTGCAGCAAGTGACCGCAAAGTGTTAAAGAGGTCATGGGGCCTCTGACATCCATCTCCAACATAAATGCAACAAGTGGACACAGAGCTTAGATACCAAATGCATTACAGTAAAGCTTTTCACTTTAAGGATTTGGTAAAAGTAAACTTTAGCCCACGTCATTCAGAGCTTACTTGACTTGCTGTGCATTTCCAGTGTCTCCACTCTCTATGGGTCACATTCGGTTTGCTAATGTCGTGCATGAAAAACACTATTACACTTTCAAGAATGGGTGGGTAGAGGCGTGTGTGTGTATCCCAAATGAACTCTTTAAACCCTGAGTTTTTTCCATCATTTCCTGGAGTTTTTCTACAGTCACCTAAACCTGGTGCACTATGTCTCATTATAACCCCAAAAGCTTGCCTGCAACTTTTAATAGCGAAAACAAAGGCTCAGTCTTTACTAAAAAACTTGGATCGGGAATAGTTCTGAAAAACAAGAAGAAGCTAGCACTAAATGAAACCCAACAGTTGTCATTAGTGTCAGACACTACCGGCGTCTGATGGGGTTTAAAGAGTTAACTTTCACCAGAACAAATAGGGAGTAAGAAAGTCGCTTCAACCCTTTTGAAATAGGACGCAGCATACGAAACAAGCAAGAGTGACCTTTCATAACTTGCAAAGACCTACCGTTGTCTGCTCAATGATGGCCACCTCTGTCTCGCTGAGGATCTGTGTTCCAAACTTCATGCGTGGTGCCTTGACACAAGGGAGCTCATCCAAATATTTCAGGACGTCCGCTAGGGTGTAGGAACTGGAAAAAAACAGAAATGGCGTAAAACAGAAATGGCGTAAAACAGAAACGTGGTACCTGCAGAGGTGTCCGACATCCACCAGAATCCAATTTACACCCATCCTTTTCAATCCAGTTTACACATCTCCCTTTCAGTCCAGTTTACACATCTCCCTTTCAATCAATTCAGTCTACACACCACCCCTTTTGTCAAATTTACACACTCCCCGTTTGGTCAAATTTACACACTTCCCCCCTTTACCACAATTTACACATTTCCCTTTTAGTTCAATTTCTCTACCTCTCTTTAGGTCCCAATTTACACACCTGTTTCAATCCAGTCTGTACTCCTCCCTTTCAATAACACTAGGAAACCACAGCAAATCCTTTTTATCTACCATCAAACTGCCTTTCTATTGCATACAATGTTCATTTCTCATCTGTTTTTTATCTTGTGCCAATACAATACATCATAAACAGAAACGGCGTTATAGCGAAATTTGTAACGCTGAAAAAAAAACACGGATGACAAAAATAAAAAGGATGACAAAGTTGGCTGTGCACAGAGGAGAATAGTTTTTCGTACACTAAAAGTGAATGATCAACAATACTGTTTCACACTTTGCATTCACAAGGCACATAAAGTAGAAACACTTGTCACCAAAGGCAAAGGCATTATGGGGAAAATCCAAAGAAGCTGGGTGGTAAACATTGTCGATCGGCGAGATGTGACGGCAAAGTGTTAAGAGACAGAAAAAAACTCACCCATCTTCAGGGATGATGTCACCCTCAGAGTACACATCCGTGCCTTTTTTCGCCATTTCAATTCTCATCCACAAGTCTGAGTACCTGAGGAGAAAAAAAAGGAAAACTTTTAACATGTTAACACGATACGTTCCACGAACAACTCACTCGGCAAGATGGTCCTTCATAAGACCTATAAACTGACAACATAATCATAGTAACTGATCTACCCCCCCCCCCTATCATCTCAACTAAACCATTCCACAAACAACTCACTCGGCAAGATAGTCCTTCATAAGATCTATAAACTGACAACATAATCATAGTAACTGATCTACCCCCCCGCCCTCCCCTAACATCTCAACTAAAACATTCCACAAACAACTCACTACCCCCCCCCCCCCCGGGGGGCGGTGCTACTGACTGAAGTGTCTTTAGGCCATTCAAAAGTGGGGCATTAACATCTCGAGCTCTTATGCACAGTAGAATTGTAATTGTAAATGGGCTGATTCATCGATGTCATGCTCATAACTGTGCCTGAACTGCAACAGGGAACTGCTGCTTTTTCTCTCCTAATCCTTACTATCGTCATTTTTTTCTCTACTTCTTTTGTATGTTTGTCACTCTCTTGTGACCCGCTATTTCCCGGGTGCCTTGATAGTCGAAGCAGACTTTGTGCTGTAGAAGCTAGAGAGGTGAGCAGAGTAAGTCTGATTCCCTGAAAGGACTTCTCTATTGACATCCACCCCTTGGCGCTCATGTGACCTTATGCAGTTGCGAGCGCCGTAAGAACTCTACTAAAACAAAAACAGACGTATAAACTGACAACATAACCAAAGCAACTGATCTACCCTCCTTTTAACTTCTCTACTACCTATGGATTTTTTTTTTGTCTGTGCAGACGGTCAATTTAGCTTACGATGATCTCAAGGTTGTCTTCTTGCAGCTCCTTTCATGGCTAATTCTTCCAATGTTTGAAGTGCAGCTCTCAACTACAACATTTCACAAGCAACTCACTTGGCAAGATAGTCTTTCATAAGATCTTTAAACTAACAACATAGCCATAGTAGCTGATCTACCCCCCCCCCCTGCTAACATCTCAACTACAACGTTTCACAAGATAATCCTTCATAAGATCTATAAACTGACAACATAATCATAGCAGCTGATCTACCCTCCAGCTGACATCTCATCTGTAACATTTCACAAACAACTCACTTGGAAAGATAGTCCTTGACCAGGTCCACACACTTCTGGCTGTAGGTCCAGCCGTGGTCCTGCTTGTAGCTGGTGTAGCCAGGCACCTCCTCCCGCCGCTTGGTGAACTTGAGGTTGAGCCCCACGTTGGCGCGACCCCCCTTGGGCCCGCCTTTCTCCACAAACACCGAGCCCGTGATGCGCGACAACAGGTGAGTGTGCACACCCAGCTGGACCGCGCTGGCGTGCGCCGGCATGTACATGTCGTAGCGACCCTGTGGGGAGGAGAAAAACAGACTTGAAATTGATCGTTCATGTTACAAGACCACCCATTGTCAAGACGAGAGGAAAACCTGAAAACATCAAGCCTTACTCAACAACAAATGATCACTTTTAAGGACAATCGGGCTATCCCGAAAAATGCTGCTTTGAGAAAATCGAAGGTACAGTTGTTGGATCCTTGTTCAGTTTCTTTAAAAGACAAGGAGAGTTTTCTCTATAACAAAACAAATATACACACCAATGAAACCAAACTTGTCCTATAGGTAGGGCAATGCCCACTTTTGATGTAGGTCAAGATTTTTGGAGAGCCCCGAAATCTGGGTTAGCCCGCTTGTCCTTAACACTTTTCCATCACATCTCACCCATCGGCGATGTTTACCACTCAGTTTCTTTGGACTTTCCCCAAAACGTCTTTGCCTTTGATGGCAAGGGCTTTTACTATATGAGCCTTGGGATGGAAAAGAGATAAAAGCGACCACATGACACGACACTTACTCGATTTGCAAGGATCTGAAAGTCTGGCTCTTGAGTCACGCTCAGGGAGATTCTCACCCGGTCCTCAGAAGACAATGTCTCCCGAACCTTAAAAAAATAAGAAGGAAGAAAAAAAGAAAGAAAGTTTTAGTTTTAGTAAGTTTTTTACGGCCCTTGCACACAATTTTATAAGGTCATGTAAGCGCCCAAGATTGGAGGGGTTACAAACGAGAAACAAACACAAAAAAGAAGGAGGGGAGATAAGGACGATAGATATTAGATAGGAAAGAAGAGGCAAACCACACCAGAGCACCTGCCAACCACTCATCTACATACTCAAGAAAAACCCAAACACAAGCATACCCCCCTCCCCCCTCCTCATTCAGCAGACTGCACAGCATCTGACAAAACATACAAAACTACTTTGTCCTGAACCTCACCAATACTTAGGTAATGCTAACATGGTGATGCATTTCAGAAAACAACAATTACCTCGTCGTAAGCCCCACAATGAAGCAAGGCAAACATGGTAATGGGTCTTTTTTCTTTTTTTTAGTAGAGGTTTTTCGGCACTCGCAACACAATAAGGTCATATAAGTGCCGAAGAATACATGCGTTACTAGAGAGAAACATACACAAAAAAGAAGGAGGCAAGATCATTACGACAGATGTTTGACAAAAAAAGAAGGAGCAAACCACGCCAGAGCACCCGCCAACCACCCATGAAATCAACAATTCCATTGTCGTATAAGTCCCACGATGAAGCAAGGCAAACATGGTAATGGGTCTTTGAAAATACAAGAATTACCTTTCCCTGAGCTCCGTAATGAGGTAATCCTAACATGAAAATTGTGGATCCTTCTGGAAAAACCTCTTCCAAGGTTTTGAACGTTGTGTGAGCAGCTTCCTCCACTTGAAGATCCTGAGGAGAGGGGAAAAAATAGAGCTTTTTAATAAGTATATATATATAAAAGAACATGACATCGCAAATGTAAGAAGTTGGCAAGAGACCAAGAAGTTAAGACAAAAGAGGGAGAAATAAGCAGCGTTTGACCGTAAGACGTTTGACCGTAAGACGTTTGACCGTAAGACGTTTGACCGTAAGACGTCTGACCGTAACACAACAAAGTACTGTAAGTTTGGGATAATGCAATGTTTCAAATTGACATACAAATTCTACTAAATTCAAATGATTAAATTCTAAGTTAGTTTTCGTAGAGGTTTCACTGCGCTCGCAACTGCATACGGTCATATGAGCGCCAGAAGATTACAGGTGTTACAAGGGAGTAACAAACATAAAAAAGACGAAGGAGAGATAAGGACGATAGATGTTTGAAAGGAAAGAAGGAGCAAACCACACCACAGCACCTGCCAACCACCCACATTTAATTTTAAGAATTAGTATTGGTACGTACAATTCTGTTACTACTTCGAATTTTGAATAGTTCCTACAATTACTACATAAAATGAATCATGATACATTCAGTATAGCTTATTGCTCTTTGGGGAGATGCTAAAAATGACTAATATAACCTACTGCAGCATGGCTGAAACTAGTTTGAACAATGGCATAAAGGAATCAATATCTGACCCAAACTATTGAACAATGACATAAAGGAATCAATATCTGACCCAACTCAGCTGTTTCATTTTGGTGGCTGGAGACTCAATGTTGGCTGCATTAAAATTAGTATTCAGCGCAGTTCGTTAGTTTTGGTAGGAGTTTTACGGCACTTGCAACACAATAAGGTTATATAAGTGCCGAAGGTTAGAGGTGTTACAAGAGAGTAACAAACATACAGGACGATAGACATTTGATAGGAAAGAAGGAGCATACCACACCAGAGCACCCGCCGACCACCCACACAGCACAGCTGACCTACACAAAAGCCTACCTGTATCGTCATTTGATGAGCAAAGGCTGTTGGCTTCTGGGCAAACTGTTTCTCCAAGGTGATCAGACCACCGTTCCCAAATGTGTAGCTGAGGTGAAAACACAAACACAAAGTAAAGACGTTAGATATGTAAGTAATAATAATAATGACAATAATAATATTTTGTCTCCTCCGTCAATGTCTGATAATGACAAAGACAAATTGTTTTTTTTAAAGTTTTAGTAGAGGTTTTACAGCGCTCGCAACTGCATAAAGTCATACGAGAGCCAGAAGATTAGAGGTGTTACAAGAGAGTAACCAACATAAAAAAGAGGGAGGAGAGATAAGGACAATAGATGTTTGATAGGAAAGAAGAAGCAAACCACACCAGAGCACCTGCCAAACACACACAAATACAACTGCAGAAGAGAACATTTCTCAAACGACATAGAAGAATTAGGAGAATGAAAGGCCAAAATGACTTGTGGCTTCTGCTGTGGCCAGTGAGATCAACTCCAGCAGAAAAAATCTTGTCACATCTTGACCATTCAAAAGCTCCATGTCCACCTGTAATTTAGTATTGTTGCCACGAAAACCCAACCCACACAATGTAGTAAAACGTCTTTCTATTCAGACGAAATGCGGGCAACCAATTAAAAAAAAAAGAATAAAGAACACAACCAAAAAAACCAAAACAATAATAATAGAGAACACTACCAAAAAAAAAAAAAAAAAAAAAAGCCTTTGAAAAATGACACGAAAAGCTAAGACCGTACTCAGATTCATATCGCAAAGTTCTGAGTTGGCCAAGTTCTCAACCAACTACATCACAGCTGCAAGAAACAAAACGATCAAGAGGAAGACCACATACGATATAAACTTCTATTGTGAACAAGCTGCTAACAGTCTGCCAAAACAAAAATAGTTTCAATGAGCATACAGGACATAATAGTGAAAATTTATTGTCCCTAACTTTAAGTAAATATTAACGTAAGAAAACCACGAAACTGACTCTCTCGAATGTTGTGTTACAGCAAGCTGCAACAGATACCATCTACAATCAACAACACTCACTTTCTTCCCGTGACTGGACAAGCATAGACGAGAATCTCCGTCTTCCCAACATCAATACCAAATCTCTCAACTTGCCTGCAAGGAAAATAACAAAAAACAGAACAAGTTCAGTTTCTAGAGCACATTACTTATGCATTCTCAAAAATAAAGCAACTTCGCTGCATGGAAGGTGGTCACAAAATACTTCATTTTTGTGGTAATGTGCAAGATAAAGTTGAGCTTCCCTGTTCTGGTTTTTAGTTTTAGCAGAGGTTTTACGGCGCTCGCAACTGCATAAGGTCATATGAGCGCCAGAAGATTAAAAAAAATATACACATAATGCAATGATAGGGCATAAAATAGCCCTTTCACAAGTAAAGCTAAAAATTTACGAGACCATGGTCTTTTTTTCCCTGTTCTGTTTAACATTTGAATATATTAGTCACTAGAGACACTATCCAAGTATTAGTACTCAGTCTATGTCATAACTAGGACATCAAACCTGAAATTTAGAAACTGAGGATTGGAACCAAAGCTAGAGAATGTTAATCTCAAAATACAGACAAAACGTAGCATTGAACATCAAATATTTATTGAAACGAGTGAACTTCACGAAATCTGAAACAACAGGGCAGAGAATCTGAAACATGAGATGTCTTTTCAGGGATGTCACTGGGATTTTGTGAAATTAACTCCAAATTTGGCAAGTAACATTCTCAAACAAAAAGGCTGTTAATAGACACAGATAATATTGGGTGAAACAGGAAACATACGTGGAATAACTGTTTTTCTAGAAAAAAATAAAGGACATGGGAACGGGGAAAAAAACAAATAAATGAGAAGTGTGCTGACAAAATGAGCTGCTTCTCGGATTTGAGCCCTGTGGAAATAGATACATCACGCTTATAGGTAAAGTTTTTACAATTTATAAGTTTAAAATAACAAAAGGCATGTTATACTTAAAGAATATGGCATCAATAGAAAATCTATTAATTTGACCCTAGGGTTGATTTTTTGGCCCATCTCCCCATTTGTGGATCGGGAAAAGTAACTCATTTTGTCGGCAAGCCTCACAAATATTCATGTCTTTTTGTAGTGAGGAAGCGACTTACCTCTCTCTAATATGACTGGACTCTCTGTACACGATCGAAGCTTCGTCGTCACTCAGCGGCTTTTTGCTGAAAGAATAAATCGGCTCCCTCTTGTCCGCTCCTTTCTTTGGAGAGTCTTCAATCAATTCAATCCTGCCGGGAAGCAACGAAAACCTCATTTAATATTGAACAACTAACACATGTGTCTCAGCACGACGGAATCAAGCACTCGTCAATTTCTGGGCAAGCTGAGTGAATGGCATCATCTTCAAGCTCATTTATTTCTCTTGTGTTCGATGGAAAAAATACCCACTGTCTTGAATAGAAGTTGAGGTATTTCTGATTGAAGAAAGTGGATGTCACCTGATTTCGGAGGCAAATTGATCGATAAAAATGGCCGCCAAAGTTGAGTAATTTCCGTAACTTGAGAGTCCTCAGGAAATTAAAATAAAAAATGTTTGCGCCTTGAATCAACGCTTTTCCACACAATCCAGACATAAATTTGTATTCTACAGACAAAAGGTGTGTTGAAGCCAGAAACAAAAATTCGAAAAAATATTGTCAAATCAGCAAAAAAATGTTTTCTTCAATTTCCTTATTTTGACGAGCACCTGATTTCACCACGATGCTTCACGTGTTTATATTTTTCAGTAGAAACTTGATTTCCGTGGATATAACCATTATTGGTGCGACAAACGTTCTTATTTTCACACATTAGAGAAAACAAGAAAGAACAAACGCTAGAAGTTGTGAAACAGCAAAATGCTAAAACAATAAAATCCTGATAAAAAATCAAGAGACCACAACCCATTTTCCTTTAGCGCACTTACATACTTAATAATAATAATAATAATAATAATAATAATAATAATAATATATAACATTTATATAGCGCATTTCCAAAAAAAGTAGCTCAATGCGCTTTACATTGGAATACCCATTTTTTCAAAAACCTTTCTTACTACTTCCTTCTTCTCATGCAATATACATTATTGCCCACACACACACACACACACACACACACACACACAGACTATTTTCATCCAGACATAGGAACAGAACAAATATAATGAAAGATAACGTTAAAAGCTTATTAATATGAAGGATAGGCTATTTGTGAGCATTTATTAAGATCCAACATCCTCACTACAGTAAAGCCCATGTACTGCGAACATCTTGTGAGCGACCACAACAATCCATTACGACCAGACTTGTAGTCTTACAAATTCACCGAATAATCTTGTTTGTTTTAGTAGAGGTTTTACGACGCTTTCAACTGCATACGGTCATATAAGTGCCAGAAGATTAGAGGTGTTACAAGAGAGTAACAAATATAAAAAAGAAGAAGGGGAGATAAGGACGAATAATCATACACAATCTCAAACAAGGAAAACCATGAATATTATAATGTATCAACAAGTATGAACCACCTGAAAGACTCGTTGGCCACTCCAATGACTTTGGCTTCATGAATGTGGGGCCAGCCCACAAACGTTGATTTCCCCAGCAACTCATCCGCCACTTGCTCCAGACGCTGCAGAGAGAGTGCTTTGTTTCAGTAACTGTTTTACGGCACTTGCAACACAATAAAGTCATATAAGTGCCGAAGATTAGAGGTGTTACAAGAAAGTAACAAAGACAAAAAAAGGAGCGGAGATAGTTTAGTTTTAGTAAGAGTTTTACCGTACTTGCAACACAATAAGGTCATACAAGTGCACAAAAAAGAAGGAGGGGAGATAAAGACGATAGATGTTTGAAAGGAAAGAAGAAGCAGACCACACCAGAGCACCCGCCAACCACCTACAGAGAGAGTGCATATAGTTATAGTTTTGAGTTTGAATTTTTCAAAAATCCGTTCCCACAGTTATATCACTTAGTGCTTGCGAAAAAGAAATCTAGACATAGAAACAACAGATGGAGAAAAAAAAAAAAAAGAAGTTGGGACCCACGGCGGTGCCTTCCAACTACCCGCAGAGAGCAGAGGAGGTGAGGAAAGACAGGAAGGAGTAACAAACATGAGAGGCACTTCAGTCACTATCCTGGAACAAGCACTCACCTTCCCATAAAATAGAAATGACAATATAAGTTATAAGGCTGAGGAATAAACAATGACCAAATGCTGTTCCAAGGAAATCATTTCTTGGTAACTTCTGTACACCAAGCTTTTTTTGTATGTTGGTCTTTTTTTAGCTTTTTTTGGATGTTTAATTTTTTCACTAGAGCCTATCTGTTTTTCGCAAACAAATTGAACTCATGAATTCCCCCCACCCCTGTCCTTCACATAGATTTTTCGCAGTTAATAAATCCATGCTCAACAGCTAAGTATTGTGATAGACACAATAACGACTGACCTATTGGCTCCATTCTCAGTATTCTTCCCAAATCCAGTCTTGAAAGTTCAGAGTTTTAAAAATAAAAATAGGCAAACCCGTGAGGAGAAATAATAGACAAACACATAGCTAACGGACTTCTGAATTCTGACCCTGAAAAACATTTTTAATATACGTTTTTTTTACATACATACTGGTTGGCAGCTATGCATTAATGACACCAAGGTCGACCTTACCAGTCCTTGTGTGGCCTTGACATGCAGCATCATGTTCTCCCCTCGGCTGGGCTGCTGGAACACTTTGACCCCTCCTTTCTTCAGTTCATGCTGAAACAAACAAACAAGTTTCAGATATAGTAAATGTTTTATGGCACTTGCAACACAATAAGGTCATATTAGCGCCGAAGATTAGAGGTGTTAAAAGAGAGAGTAACAAGCACAAAAAAGAAGGAGGGGAGATAAAGACGATAGAAATTTGATAGGAAAGAAGAAGCAAACCACACCAGAGCACCCGCCAACCACCCACAAGAAACAAATAATGCCTAAGTTTTAGTTTCAAGAAGAGTAGCTCATCACCAAAATGATGATACATTTGCAAGCAAGGAAATGGCAAAGCAATAAACGTACAAACAAAACAAAACAAAGCAACTAAAAAAAGATGTTCTCTTATATCCCCCCC
>NW_004797426.1:1044820-1047991 GCF_000002075.1 Aplysia californica | reverse complement strand
AAAAATCAATAATCTCCTCCCCTATTCCGTAGTCCTATACTTCGCAAGGCCGTTACTCCCACCAAAGACGGTCTTTGCTCACACAATGCCGCATTTATTTATGACACGAATGCGCGCAGGTTCAGTGACCGGTCACGATGGCGAGCCAGACAATCTAAAAATCGGACGACGCTTGTATTTTATTTTATTTTTTTCCACAAGTGACAGCACAGAGGCGAGTGCCAGCATTGATTAAATTTTATTTGCACGGCGACCTTGCGTTTATACTGCACAACCTGCATGTCACAAATGTTGCGTCATCAGACATGACAACTGCTGGCAAACTTCTCGGTGGTAACGAAAGCGAAAGTAGATCTTGATTTTCCCGATCGAGCCTCGGTGTCACATACGCTTCCGCCTGCCGCCATAGCTGCCTATTCGCTTGAAAGTGAAACGTACTCTCCGAACCGCGAGAAGCTGAACGAATATAATATCACAATCGCGACCGGCAAAAATAAACTTACTAACCACATCGGACTTGGCTTTCAAATATTCCAGTTCTACGATACTGATACTATTTTGACAAAAGAAGGGACTTGAGATAGGTTTACTCACCTAAGCTGAATCTCGTATTTTTCGCATTCCAGGATGCGTATTTTTTCATGAAAAGTCGTATTCGCGTATTTTCGGCAAAAAATCGTACTAAAATACGTAAAATCGTACTGGTTGGCATCTCTGCCCATGTGAAAGTTGCGCACATTAAAGATCCCTTGGTGGTCCAAAATCGATAAGAGTAGGCTTCAGCCACCATCCAGGCAAAATTCAAAATTTTCTACCAACTGAAAATGTTTGTTTTTTTAGTAAACGTTTTACGGCACTTGCAACATAATAAGGCCATTTCAGTGCCGAAGATTAGAGGTGTTACAAGAGAGTAACAAACACAAAAAAGAAGGAGGGTAGATAAAAGACGATAGATGTGTGATAGGAAAAAAGATGCAAACCGCACCAGAGCACCCGCTAACCACCCACTGAAAATGTGTAATGTGTCCCGCCCACTCATATGACCCTATGCAGTTGCGAGCGCCGTAAACCCCCCCCCCCCCCCCCCCACAGATAGGCCTGGACTTACTGTGTGAGGAAGAAACTTGAGCGTGGGGAAGCCAGGGAAGTACACCTCCGGCCGGACACCCTCCAGGAGCCCCTTCAACAACAGGCTGCCGTTGATCCGGAACAGGTCTTTGTGGATTTCCGTAAGCCTGTGTCACCCATGTGAAGAGATACGGAGAATGAAAAAAGTTGTCAAATATTCCTATGTCAAGAGATACAGAGAATGAAAAAAGTTGTCAAATATTCCTATGTGAAGAGATACAGAGAAGGAAAATGTTGTCAAATATTCCTATGTGAAGAGATACAGAGAAGGAAAATGTCAAATATTCCTATGAGAAGAGATACAGAGAAGGAAAATGTTGTCAAATATTCCTATGTGAAGAGATACAGAGAAGGAAAATGTTGTCAAATATTCCTATGTGAAGAGATACAGAGAAGGAAAATGTCAAATATTCCTATGAGAAGAGATACAGAGAAGGAAAATGTTGTCAAATATTCCTATGTCAAGAGATACAGAGAATGAAAAAAGTTGTCAAATATTCCTATGTGAAGAGATACAGAGAAGGAAAATGTTGTCAAATATTCCTATGTGAAGAGATACAGAGAAGGAAAATGTTGTCAAATATTCCTATGTGAAGAGATACGGAGAATGAAAATGTTGTCAAATATTCCTATGTGAAGAAATACGGAGAAAAAATGTTGTCAAATATTCCTATGTGAAGAAATACGGAGAAGGAAAATGTTGTCAAATATTCCTATGTGAAGAGATACGGAGAACGAAAAAAGTTGTCAAATATTCCTATGAAAAGAGATACGGAGAATTAAAAAAGTTGTCAAATATTCCTATGTGAAGAAATACAGAGAAAAATGAAAAAAAATGTCAAATATTCACAGCGAATCGGTGAGGGAAGGGGAACTTGACGCTAGATTTATTTGTTTGAGTAAATGGAAGCACATCCAAAGTCATTTAGTGCTGTGGAAAAAGTAAGACAAGACAGGCAGACAATAAATACAGTGACTGGAGAAGAAAGACGTAGAACTTACTAGCGAAATACAGTATAACACGCATAGCTCAAATTTGTCGGGACCGGCCTCGGTAGTTCAAAGGATCCGTAGTTCAAGGGATATCTTACAAAGATAAAGAAGAAAAAAAGCCGGACGGCAGGCGCAGTTCGACGGATGCGTGATTTCGGGTCTGTCTTCTGTGTTCGACCTATCCGCGTTATTCTGTATGTTAGAAAATATATCGTCTGTTCGGTGTGAGACTGCTGTCATACGTCACTTTTCAAAATGGCGCATGGCGGGGTCTTCTACTAAGCAGGCGATACGGTCGCTTTTAAGGACAAGTGGGCTAACCCAGATTTCGGGGGTTTCCAGAAATTTTCCCCTACACCAAAAGTGGGAATTGCTCAACCTACAGGAGAAGTTTGGGTTTCATTGGTGTGTAGATTTGTTTGGTTATAGAGAAAACTCTCCTTGTCTTTTAGAGAAACTGAACAAGGGGCAAAAACTTTACTTTCGATTTTCTCAAACCAGCATTTTTCGGGATAGCCCCCTTGTACTTATTAAAAGCGACCATATATTGCTTGTTACCTTGCTCTGTTTATGCTGATATCTGGGAAGGCACCGGGCATTGGTGAAGGATAAAAACCCAAGCTTTCCGCGGAGTACTGGTACAGGAGGTGAGGTCCGTGCCAATTTCTGTCCTTCTCTTCTTTAGTCAAGAGGTGGTCTTTGCTGGCCATGGCTGTCAAAAGTCTCTCCTGTCGATGCAGCGCAATAGAAAGTTGGGTTTTTTTAGTTTTAGTTAGAGTTTTACGACACTTGCAACACAATAAAGTCATATAAGTGCCGAAGATTAGAGGAGTTACAAGGGAGTAACAAACATAAAAAAGGAGGAGAGATAAAAACGATACATGTTTGATAGGAAAGAAGGAGCAAACCACACCAGAGCACCTGCAAACCACCCACAAAGAAAGTTTTCTCATAAATTGGAAAGTGTGTCAACAATGGCCTTCAATCATCCATGAGGAGAAAAAAGGAGGGGGAGACTGAGGGAGAGAGAGAGGGAGAGGGAGAGGGAGG
>NW_004797426.1:1042244-1043547 GCF_000002075.1 Aplysia californica | reverse complement strand
GAGAGAGAGAGAGAGAGAGAGAGAGAAAGAGAGAGAGAGAGACAGTGACTGACAAACAAAACTGGGAAACATACAGACTGATTTTGAGAGAACATTAGCATGAACCCTTTAAGAAATGAGGGAAGGAGGGATTGACAGGACGGCCTGACAGATGGACAAACGGAAAGACAGACAGACAGACACACACAGACAGACACACAAACAGGCAGAAACCATACATGAGGACCTCTCCTACTCACAAACCAAACACCTAAAAGCATATTTTAAAACATTTCATCGACACACAACAGTTTACCTCCTCAATGAAGGGAATGAGGACCACCGCTTCCCACTCCTGCTGCTTGCCGTTGAGGTCGGTGTCAAACTGGACGGGGTAGAAATCGATCACAGGAGACTCCGCCTCTGTCATCAAAGGCTAGGTCAGATACGGAAAACAGAAGGGAAAAAATACAACAATTAGTTTTAGTAAGTTTTACGGCCCTTGCAACACAATATGGTCATATAAGTGCCAAAGATCAAATGTGTTACAAGCGAGTAACAAACATAAAGAAGAAGGAGAGATCAGGACGATAGATGTTTGACAGAAAGGAAGGAGTAAACAACACCAGGGCACCCACCGACCACCCACAGGGATAGGAAAGGAAGAGCAAACAAATAATAATAGGCAATAGGTACATTTGTATAGAGCAAATCCCCGCTCAACAGCAAGCTCTATGCGCTTCACAATCTATACTATTACCCCAGCAGACCTGAGATCATTCTGAAACAACCTCAACTTCCTGGGAAGAATACAGAGCAAGCAGCCATTTATGGGCGCTAAAACACTAGCATACTGACAAGATCTTTCACTGTCTACGGCCGTGTACCCATTCCCACCTGGGTGAAGTGAGGAAAATTTGCATAAAGTACCTTTGTCAAAGACGCAACTTCGAGCCCGTGGCTCGAACCCCCGAACCCGCAACCTCACGATTACGAATCCGGTAGCCTAACCCTAACCACTAGGTCACAGAGGCCACACCAAACACCCACCAACCACCCATGATCAATACGGTTGTGATGGACAACATATCAATATGATCATTATGAACAACAGGAAAAGAAGGAACAATAATGAGACAAAAAGGACCATGAGAAGAAGAAAAAAGCCTTTTTTCTGGAAAAAAACCCAAAAAGCAACAACACAATGTAGAACTAAGAAAAAAGATAGCCCCCCAAATTTTTATTTTTTTATTTTTAACGCAGTATGAAAATGAAGAGGAGAAAAAAATTTTTTTTTACGCAGTATGAAAAAAATGAAGGGGGG
>NW_004797426.1:1035608-1040574 GCF_000002075.1 Aplysia californica | reverse complement strand
CCCCCGTCACCAGCTAAAAAAGATCAAAGCTCACCAGCTCCAGGAAGGACAACCCTCAAAGTAGTACAACAAGATCCACTGGATGGCCACCACGTAGCCGTGAGCCTGGTCCTGCAGGACGTCTCTGAAAAATAGCATGTCGCTGATGTTGTTGTTGCGGTTGAAAATATGATGTCGTTGTTGAAAATATGTTATGCAGCGCGGTGAAATCAGGCGCTCGTCAAAATACAGAAATCAGAGAAACAAGCTTTTTCCTGCCAGTCTGGAAATTTTTATAAAATTTTTATTTTTTGCTCAACCTCTTTTATGTCCATATAAAAACACATTTCCATGTGACTTTTACTGGAAAGACGTTGATTAAAGGCACAAAACGTGTCATTTTTCAGTTTTCAAAAACTCTTTAGCTATTGGAGTAACCAAACTTAGGCGGCCATTTTCTTGTCAAATTCAACACTGAAACCAGGCGACCTCACTCCCTTCAATCGTAAATATCTTGAGATCTATCCAAGATAAATGGATATCTATTTCATAGGAAGCAAGGCAAATAAATCAGCTTTCAGATGATACCGATAACTCCACATGCTCAAAAGTTGACGGTGCGCTCGATTCCACCGCTCCGCGACACATATAATGTATTTGTTGTTGTTGTAGAAAAGATGATGTTGTTGTTGTTGTTCATGAAAATATGATGGTGTTGTTGTTGTTTTTAATTTTTTAAAGTTTTAGTAAGAGTTTTATGGCACTTACAACACAATAAATCCACAGAAGTGCCGAAAAATAGATTACGAGTTACAAGAGAGTAACATACACAAAAAAGAAGGAGGGCAGATAAGGACAACAGATGTTCGATAGGAAAGAAGGAGCAAACCACACTAGAGCACTTGCCAACCACCCACTAACACATTTTTTAAATAAAAAAAATAATTTTTTACACACAATATGCAAACAATTAAAAAAAACTCTGAAAGTTACTGAAATGCTACATTACAAAGGGGACAAAAAGACACATGTAAGTTCCAGGACAAAAAGACACAGGTAAGTTCCAGGGACAAAAACACACAGGTAAGTTCCAGGACAAAAAGACACAGGTAAGTTCCAGGGACAAAAAGACACAGGTAAGTTCCAGGGACAAAAACACACAGGTAAGTTCCAGGACAAAAAGACACAGGTAAGTTCCAGGGACAAAAACACACAGGTAAGTTCCAGGGACAAAAACACACAGGTAAGTTCCAGGGACAAAAAGACACAGGTAAGTTCCAGGACAAAAAGACACAGGTAAGTTCCAGGGACAAAAACACACAGGTAAGTTCCAGGACAAAAAGACACAGGTAAGTTCCAGGGACAAAAACACACAGGTAAGTTCCAGGGACAAAAACACACAGGTAAGTTCCAGGACAAAAAGACACAGGTAAGTTCCAGGACAAAAAGACACAGGTAAGTTCCAGGGACAAAAAGACACAGGTAAGTTCCAGGGACAAAAAGACACAGGTAAGTTCCAGGGACAAAAACACACAGGTAAGTTCCAGGACAAAAAGACACAGGTAAGTTCCAGGACAAAAAGACACAGGTAAGTTCCAAAAAGGAAGCAGAATGCAACACTTCGAGTCAAACACTTTTTCTTACGATGTAACATTCTTGTACTTCATCTTGGACATGTAATAGTCTCGTTTGTGAAGCTTGAACTCCGTGTCGAAGGTGTCAACATCTGTGTCGTCGCTCAAGTCTTCATCAGATTCCTCCTCGTCCTCCTCATCTTCTGTGATGCCCTCATCATCATCATCGTCGTCGTCAGAATCCTTCGCCATGTCGTCTCTCCCACTCAGCGCCGCAAACTGGCCACCTGGAAATGAATCAACAATTTTTTTTTCTCTCCAAAAACTGAATACAAAAAGAACGTCTTGCTCCGCAATAATTTCAAATCAAGAATAAAAAATTTTAAAAATGCAACACATATTTGAAAAATGCTACTTCACAGAATCAGCCATCAGTCTTTGTTAGTTTTAGTACAGGTTTTACAGCGCTCGCAGCTGCATAATAAGGTCATATGAGCGCCAGAAGATTAGAGGTGTTACAAGAGAGTAACACAATTTTTAAAAAAGAAGGGGAGATCAGGACAATAGATGTTTCATAGGAAAGAAGGAGAGAACCACACCAGAGCACCCGCCAACCACCCACTGGTGCTCCGCAATGATTTCATATCCAGAATAAAAAGAACAAAAAATGCAACACATATTTGTCAAATGCTGCATCGCAGAATCAGCCACGAGTCTACATTCAAGTATACTGTAAACACATCACACAAGAATAAACTCTTAAATGATCAATTGGAATGAACAATATATGTGAGGCAGCGTGGTGGAATCAGGCTCTCGTCAAAATAATCAAAGTGAAGAAACTTGAATTTTTCCGCAGGTTTGTGAGTCTTTATCAAATTTTTGTTTTCTGGCTCTACACCTTTCATGCCCATTAAAGAACTCATTTCTGTTTGGATTTTTCTTAAAAACGTTGATTAAAGGCACAAAAAAAGGAAATAACTAATCTGTGGTGGCCATTTTCTCACTAATTTTATCTCTGAAAACAGGTGACCCCACCTCCTTCTTTCGCAAATATCTTGACTTGTATTCAAGATAAATGGATATTTTTTTAATTGAAATAAAGACAAGTGAACAAGCTTTAAGATGATATCAATAACTCTACATGCCCAAAAATTGATGAGAGCCTGATTCCACCACGCTGCCTCACATTTGTAAAATGCTGCACCACAGAATCAGCCACAAGTCTACATTCAAGTATACTGTAAACACATAGCACAAGAATAAACTCTTAAATGATCAATTGGAATGAACAATATATCGCATATATATCTAATATATATATACATATTTTCACAACTCTTGTTCAATTTTGCAGAAAAACTCTTTCAGTAATCTTACCTGCATCTTGACAGGCTGCAAGCCATATATTCTTTAACCCTATCCGTACGTCGTGTTTTACTATCGTATCCATACAACGTGGGGAACTTTGTGCCACCACTTTCCAAAGAGGAAATTTACTCGTTAATCCGATCCGTACCCTTTACATAGCAGTCTGTCAAACTGATTTTTTTAGAAATACTGAAAGTTTCAAAGAGATTTTTGAACTAGAAGTATTCTAAAATGTGAAGAATACAACCCCGGGGGTACAAAATGACCCTAGGGGTACAGATAAGGTTACAAGAGATACACCTCCAACGACCCAAACAAAACGTACCAACATCAGCTTTTACTACAAAGTGTAAAAATTACAAAAACTGTATACCTTGACCAAGAGGCATTGGAGACTCTAAATCCACAAGCAGCATTCCATCAGTATTCATTTTGAACTGGAAAAGAAAAACAGGTAAAAAAAACAACAAACATCAAAAGACATAAAGTTCACAAATAAAGAAGGTACAAGAAATTGTAACATTTTGGGTTCATTCAAATTCCAGTTTTCTTCGGACTGTACCTAGCAGAGTTTCATAGTTTCAAAATCAGCATCCCTCTTACATGGATTGTAAATGTAAAGAAAGTAGCAAACACAGAGTCCATCACGTTCTCACAGAAATGAAGAAAAGCAAATATCATGAACAATATCCCTCTTTTTTTAGTTTAGTTTTAGTAGAGGTTTTACGGCGCTCGCAACTGCATAAGGTCATATGAGCGCCAGAAGATTAGAGGCGTTACAAGAGAGTAACAAACATAAAAAAGAAGAAGGGGAGATAAGGACGATAGATGTTTGATAGGAAAGAAGGAGAAACCACACCAGAGCACCCTCCAACCACCCACCCCTCTTTTCCGACTTTAATGACAACATATCAAAAGTGATAACCAAAATTGTCATTTTAATACTGAATGTATTAAAAGCAATATCTCAATTTGTTCTTGAATGCATTAAACAATATCTTACTTAGAACCACAACAAAAGTGTCAAGACGTTAAATCATTTTGGGCAAAACAGGTCTCTTAGTTTTAGTAAGAGTTTTACGGCAATTGCAACACAATAAGGTCATAGAAGTGCCGAAGATTAGAGGTGTTACAAAAGAGTAACAAGCACAAAAAAGAAGGAGGGGAAGATAAAGATGATAATTTTTTTTTATAGGAAAGAAGGAGCAAACCACATCAGAGGGCTAAACTGCATCTCATCGTGCCACACACAGAAAGAAGCGTTTAGCAACTTTTACCAGTCCTGGTGGGAACAAAATTAGTCCATGTTCAGGACGAAAAAAACAGAAAAAAACCCAGCACAGATCTTGACCTATGTCATGCATTCAAGACGGTAAATCTGACAGGAGAAATTCTCCCCAAAAAATGTCCCTTAAATACAAAAAACATTGTGAGTAAGTAATAGTATTGAATGTATTTCTACTTATTCCTGACTTTTTATTATACAAGTCGAAAACCCCTCAAATATCAGCCAATACATATAATATATGTAAGAACTCAATGAATCTCTTAAAGCAAAAAAAAACCCAAAACAAAACATACACAACTTCCTAAAACAAGCAGCTGAAAGAATTTCTACTTACCGGCTTCAGTTTCTTCATCTTCGTACTGTTTTTGCCGGGACCAATACTTTCATTGATTGTCTTCCCTCCAATCTTCTGCTCCAGAGCTTTAAAGTCAGTGAAACCACTCTCAAAAGTTTCCAGGTCAAACTGCAACAAAGGTTAAAAAAAAATTAAAAATTAATTTAAAAAATAAAAAAACAAACGGAAAGGAAAATGAAATCATACCAGACTAAGAATCAACCATCATTATACACATTATATTTTGTTGTATGTACTGTTAAAATAGGGTGTGTGTGTGTGTGTGTGTGTGTGTGTGTGTGTGTGTGTGTGTGTGTGTTTAGGTATGTATTTTCCATGCCACAGCCAACCAGTCTTTGTGGAGATAAAAAAATGTCACCTCATCTTCTAGTTCCTCAGTTTAACTCCACAGCAAACCCC
>NW_004797426.1:1017087-1035508 GCF_000002075.1 Aplysia californica | reverse complement strand
CCCCCGTCACAAAAAAACGCCCACACACACAAACAAGCAACATAACGACGGAATTACTACTAATAAAACGCAAACTATAAAAATAAAATCACGATTACAGAAATGATAGGTATACCTTTGACAACTCCTCAAAATACTTCTCAAAACGCTTCAGGTTGAGGTGGCCAGCTTCATTCAAGTAGCCTGGAAAAATAATTTTTTTTAAACAAATGTATAAAATCAATTCAAAACTTCTACAACAGAAGTGAAATTGCCTTCAAGTTCAATCACCAGCCAAACAACACAAGTGTTTAGTTTTAGTAAGTGTTTTACGGCACTTGCAACACAATAAGGTCGTATAAGTGCCAAAGATTAGAGGTGTTACAAGAGAGTAACAAACACCAAAAAAGGAGGAGGAGAGAGAAGGATGATAGCTTTTGATAGGAAAGAAGGAGCAAACCACACCAGAGCACCTGCCAACCACCCACCCACACCTTTTCATAAAACCTTAAAAATTTTCATTCCTGAGAAGACTTGATATGAACTGAAAACCGCATAGACGACCTTCAAAAGAAAGACCAGCATCCTTAATCTTTGTCCAAACAAGCCCCCTGGACATAGTATAACACAAGCCTGCCTAATCATCATCATCTTTATCATCTTCATCATCAAAGACTTAACAATTCCCCTTTTTCTTGTTTCGCTTTTCTAGAAAACATAACAATTTGCACACCCCCGGGCGAGGGTTGTGTTCCTGCGTGCTGTCGGCATCGCTGACCGTTTAGGAAGCCACAGCGCCAGAAGAGAGAGAGAGAGAGAGAGAGACCATGTCCAAACATTCTTGCGTAACCCACAAACAAGCGCACCAAATCAGGACATGGGACAAAAACAAACAAAAAAACCCCCATAAGTCTGCCAACAAAGTATCGTACCATCTAGCTGCGGTAAAACGGTCATGTATGTCCTCCAGAGCAGCGGCAAGGCGTCGTGGTGGATGTGGAGGTGGGGCAGGTGAGGGATGAAGTCGTTGCCCACCAGGAAGCCCATCAGGATCCAGTCATCGATGATATTCTCAAGGTTCCATTCAAATGGCAGCTTCCCCTAACAAACGGACACGCATAAAATAACAGTAAGGTAAAACTCGAAACCAATGTACACAGCTTTAAAAAAAAAAAAAAACTATTTTTTAATCACACAGAAAGAAACTATTGGTGAAATATTATTTCTCGCAGCACATTGTACTTGAACACAAAAGACAAAACAAACGATTTTAAGCTTTTGTTTTTTTAAGTTTTCGTAAGAGTTTTACGACACTTACAACACAATAAGGTCATACAAGTGCCGAAGATTAGAGGTGTTACATGAGAGTAGGCCTAACAAACACAAAAAAGAAGGAGGGGGAGATAAGGACGATAAATGTTTGAAAGGAAAGAAGGAGCAAACCACACCAGAGCACCCGCCAACCACCCACCGCAATATTTAAGGTATTTGGAAAATATAGGTCACATACCAGGTGAGGGGGTGAGGGGGAGGAGAGACGCAAGTCACAAGAGCTGCAAGCTAGCACTACGTTAAGTTCAAGTAAATCCCATTTTCACTGTGACCAAGACAATAGCGCAGCTGTACATTTAATTCCAATAACAACAATGACTTACTTTTAGTGAGGAGAACTCATAAGCAAGGTAGTCTCTTAGCAACGACAAGTGGAGAAGATGAAAAGTAGTCTCCTCTGGTGTTGTAGGTCTGCAACAAGTTCAATCGAGAATGCATATAAATTTGTAAGAACAATTAAGCCATAGCCTAGTTCCATCTAACAGCATAAATACACAACAAAACTCTTTTTAAAAAAATTATTTTACGTGTAGGTATTTTTACGCTTTCATTGATACAAGTTAGACCATTTAGAAAATGATGCGCTTCCGACTCTGCAGTTGGGGCCAACCCTCCGTGAGACGCGTACAGCCCTGCCGCAAAAAGACGGAGATACTCGACAAAGATGTGCTTCTCACTCAGGAATGAAACTTGGGCTATCGCGTTTTAGTTTTAGTCAGAGTTTTACGGCACTTGCAACACAATAAGGTCATATAAGTGCTGAAGATTAGAGGTGCTACAAGCGAGTAACAAACACAAAAAAGAAGGAGGAGAGATCAGGACGACAGATGCTTGATAAGAAAGAAGGAGCAAACCACACCAGAGCACCCGCCAACCACCCACGCTATCGCGTGTGACAGCCAACAACCTAACCACAACACCAAAGCCACCGGGGCAAAATTCTCGTCCTCCGGAGGAAAAAGTAAGACACCCAGACCTCAACGTGCACCAGTATCAATGGCGAGTGTAAAAAACTATCGAGACCCCCCCAATTTACTGGGGAACTTTTGATACTGTACCTATGCTGAGATGGTCACTTCAATAATAAAGCAGCATTTGCTTTGCCTTTTTCCCCAGTCGAAAATCCAAAATTTCTTTTATTGCTGCTGTTGCATACAAAACATATTATCATGCAATTTAGCGAAAGAAACAAAAGTTAAATAAGACAGCCACACAAACTTTCACACGTCGAAGCAGGCAGTAGGAAAACACTTTTCGGATGTTCTTCATTTCTATTAAAGACAGTCGACAATTTCTCTTCGTCAGCTTGACTACCACGGTAAAATATAATATATATAGTAACTGAGGTGTTTTTTACGGCCCCCGTCGACACAATTTAGATCCTAGCAGAAGTGGGCTGTTTCAAGGCTATCAGTCAGGGCCAAACTACGTTGGGATGGACGTAGCGTCCCAGGGGACAGCAGATGGAATATTCAATAAAAAGCTTCCCCAAGCGGGAATTGAACCCATGTCTCTTGAGTGCTAAGGAAAAGTGCCTAACATCTATTACATCACAGACGCCAGTCCCAACAACCTCATCATTCTGTGGCAATAATTATACTGATGTCCTTCCTATCACTAAAATGGAGTAGTCACAGCAGTCAAACGAATAAAACACATGAGTAAAACGTGGCATGACGGCTAAAATGTATGAAAATCAAAATCTGAGTAATACTGCATAGCTTTTCAAAAAGCCCATAATACCATGCACTCAAGACCATTATAGGTACGTTTTACACAGAGACTTTTTGTCCCATTTACAGTTGTACCTCTTATTGTTCTTGTCCTTCTTCCCACCAAAGCGAACTTCTTCTCGGAGCAGCGAGAAATGTGGTTCGTGACTGGTCAAACCAAGCATGATCTATGGGCACAAAAATACACCAAAATATGTGAATAGTCTATATATATGCCACAATAAACATCAGTTGTTCCTTTTGTTTTAGTAAGAGTTTTACGGCACTTGGAACACAATAAGGTCATAGAAGTGCGGAAGATCAGAGGTGTTACAAGAGAGTAACAAACACAAAGATTGCTTTTTATAGGAAAGAAGGAGCAAACACATCAGAGCACCTGCCAACCACCCACATATCAGTTGTTTACACGAGCACATTCACAACGCTGTGTTTCCTGGAATCAAGTTTCAATAAAAAGAGTGGAATCTACTAGCTGAGATAACTCAAAGAGCAATAAATTCTTTGGTCAAATCTAAAATGGCAAAAAAAACAACAAAAAATGAAACAGTTCAATGCAGCAATGCCTTATTCAACCATGTGAATCTTAGTTGAAGTAAAGTAACACCCCCCACCCTCAATGCCTTCAGACATCACAACATTCAAAGCCAGCCATTTTCTGTTTCTTTTGGACATAACTGCAACCCCTCTGTGACTTAACACTTTTCGGTAACTTGGCGTAATAATGCGCTGGTGAAAATTATCCATTCCGGCCGGTCACCTGGAGCAGTTCTGCGCCTGGCCTGGTAAGTCAGTTGCAGTCACTCTCCTGGCTGGGTGACCAGATGGGGTATTTTGTACTGCTGGCTGTGAGATTGCAAAGTGTTAAAATTTGCACTACGGGTCAAGCATATTCCAAATGGGATGGGGGGGGGGGAGGCAGCAGTATTTTTACCACAATCTTTACAGAAATAAAACTTGTAGTAAAGACTTACAAGATCGGCATCCAGACCATAGAGACAGTGTCTTGTGTCGGGGTCGTAGCCCGGCTGGCTCTTGGAGTAGCGGATAAAGTCCATCACTTTGTGCTCCCCCTCACCGGGAGTCTGCAGAAACATTGGTTAGTTTTAGTAAGTGTTTTACGGCACTTGCAACAAAATAAGGTCATTTAAGTGCCGAAGATTAGAGGTGTTACAAGAGAGTAACAAGCACGAAAAAGAAGGAGGGGAGATAAAGACGATAGGTGTTTGATAGGAAAGAAGGAGCAAACCACACCAAAGCACCCGCCAACCACACAGAAACTTTGGAACCACGAGGATGATACACATGATGTTACAGACACTACAAAACTTCGTTCTAGTATTAAGAATTTTACGGCACTTGCAACACAATAAGGTCATATAAGTGCCGAAGATTAGAGGTGTTACAAGAGAGTAACAAACACAAAAAAGGAGGAGAGATCTGGATGATAGATGTCCGATAAGAAAGAAGGAGCAAACCACACAAGAGCATCCGCCAACCACCCACAAATAAAGGTCTGACAAGGTTTTTCAGAACTAAAGAGACTACGTGGACAGACATTATGGATCAGAACAGACGAAAGTTCAATGCGGGAATCCCAAATTCTCATAAAAGAGACAAAAAGGTGGAAATTTCAGGAACAGAGGCACCCCATAGGTAAAATGCTCAAAGAACCCACGAAGGAATTGCCGTGCATCTCATTCAAAGCAAAGGGGACTGACCCCAAAGTCCTGAATCACCTTCACCCATCCCATCGGCTTCTTCCACCCCTCCCAGTTCATAGGTTTCCTCATGATGCTCGTTACCATTTGCATCCATATTAACTGACGGTGTATTCGAACACTTAAACAGCCAAAAACAAATTGAAAGTCAACTTGCAATTGGATTCGGCTATTTTAAAGCCGTACTGGTCATAAATAAAATATCACAAAACAACATGAACGAACATTCCATCTGAAAAAGCTGCACAATAAATACTTGAAAGGAAAGCGGAGAAGAAATAAGCAATCTCCGTTTTTTGTTTCAGTTGGGGTCTTACGGAATTCACAACTGCATAAGGTCATATGAGCGCCAGAAGATTAGAGGTGTTACAAGAGAGTAACAAACATAAAAAAGAAGGAGGGGAGATAAGGACGATATATGTTTGATAGGAAAAAAGAAGCAAACCACACCAGAGCACCCACCAACCACCCACAAGCAATCTCCTCCCACCCACAATTCATCTTGAACCCTGAATGCTATCCCCGACATACACGAAGAAATCTGTTACAGGTAACACACCTCATGGCCGGACAGGTAAATCTCTGGTCCTTGCCACAGAGGATCGTTTGTGATCTTGTCCACGACAAAATATTTCAAATGGTCTTGTAACCTCACCATGAAAGGAGTACCTGAGGATGCGATTTTAAAAAAGTGTAAAAATCGATGCACAAAAGGTATTCAAAAGAGCTGTGAAAAATCAATCTCGAAATAAGAGGAAGGCACCATGTAATGCAAAAACGATACAATGCCACCCCCCCCCCTCATGTTCCATCCTAGGAAACAATGAGCATCATTCAGATCTATGAGAGACATTCACTTTACAAGAGAGTAACAAACACAAAAAAGAAGGAGGAGAGATTTATAAAGACGATAGTCGTTTGATAGGAAAGAAGGAGCAAACCACACCAGAGCACCCGCCAACCACCCACTCACCTGGTGTGATGCAGTTGGAATCAAATCGTTTTTCCGTGGGGAGGACTTCTCCTCTTCCTTTGGCTTGTTCAATGAGGTTTTCTGCTTCTCTTGCAGATCTGAAAACCAAACCAGTTCAAATGGCTAGTAGGGAAATAAACTCTACATTACATTTTTACATGAAACATGATATGTAAGTTCAAACACACTTTGTCTTTTCGCGAACAAAAAAAATCAGCATGCCTCAACAGACAGACATTTAATTATCTTTTAGTCAGAACACAATATGTTACTGTTGTACATTGTACTGTATTGTAAAGCGCTCAGAGCCTGTGTACTTTAACCGGGGCTGAGCGCTATATAAAAGTCATTTATCATTACTATTATTATTAGTATCTCATAAACAGATGCCTTCATATGAACCTATCATCTTTATTATAAACCGAGAGCTTTCAACTTAGGCACAAAGTACAAATTTCTGAGTGGACAATCTGCTATTTAAACCATTAATTAACAGTAACCCCACCCCACCAAAAAAAAAAAGAAAAAGAAAAAAAGAACAACACACACACGATAAAACAACAGAGACAAAAACACAACACAACTGAGCAAAACTTAAAGAATAAAAAAGGATTTCAAAATAAAAAAGGAATGCAGGAAACGATTTACATTTTTTTAACACCTAGTGGAGTAAACAAGCTGTAAACCTAGTTCAGACTTTCAAGTACCAGGAGAAATAGATTGACACTGATCATTGCAACAATGTTCAGACTCTATTCTACCACAGCAAATGCTTATTCAACATACTCAAGATATATAATAATGGATTGCATTTATATAGCGCATATCCACTTATGCAATGCTCTATGCGCTTAACATGATACATATAATGGATTTACAAATCAATTTTAAAGGTACATAGTGTTACATACTCATGCAAACACATATTCACTCACGCACGCACCACACACATATACATACTCACATACACACAAACATACATATGCACATACGCACATACAAACTCACAACGATCTACAGCTTGGATGCATTCTGTCTAATCGAAATATGATGAAAATAGAAATGATTTTAGTTTCTTCTTAAAAATTTCCAGATTTTCTGCTTCTCTGATAGTTTTTGGAAGCCCATTCCAAACAAGTGGGGCAAAATATGAAAAAGAGCGTTGGCCATATGATTTGTAATTTATTTTAGGCTTAACAAGGGTTGTTTTGTCACTAGATGATCTGAGCGTTCTAGGAGGCACATAGGGTGTTAAAAGCTGTTTTAGATAGTCCGGTGATAAATCATTTAAGCACTTGTAGCAAGTTAAACAGATTTTATATATTAAAAGCTCTTTCACTGGGAGCCAGTGTAATGCTTTTAAAATAGGAGTCACATGATCATGCTTTAGTTTTTTAGTAATTATTTTGGCAGCAATATTTTGTACTCTTTGTAGTTGTTGTAACTGTTCATCAGGTACACCAGCCAGTAAGGAATTGCAATAATCAATCCTTGACAATATAAGTGATGTTATTAAAGTTTTGGTGACACCAACAGATAGATATTTTCTAATGCTCCCTATTTTCTTCAGCTGGAGATATAGATTTTTACAAAGATTGGATACATGGTATTTCACTGACATACCTTGATCTAGCATCACACCTAAATTTCTTATTTTAGTTTGGGCTGATACTTCGTGGCCATTGATGTTTATTCTGATATTGTCGATTTCATTGCATGCGCTGCTACGAAGAAATAATATTTCGGTCTTATCCTCATTTAATTTTAATTTGTTCTTGAACATCCATTTTCTTATATCATTGATACATCTGGCGATTCTATCTATGAGATTGTGTACATTGTCAGTTGTAGTGAATCCATACAGCTGTGTATCGTCTGCATAAAGATGGTAATTGAGGGCATATAAAGAAATTATTGATGACAGACTTTGCGTGTACACTGTAAAGATGACAGGACCAAGGACCGAACCCTGAGGAACTCCGTATTTTAGAGGTAACCTATCTGACATATCATTGCCAATTTTCACTGACATAAATCTATTGTCTAGATATGATTTAAACCACATTAGAACAGTACCTGATAGTAAAAATGACTTTTCCAATCTCTCTAGTAAAATTTCGTAGTCGATGGTATCGAACGCCGCTGACAAATCAAGCAGAACCAAAACACAGACTTTTTATTATCGATTTAATTTAAAACATCTGATGATACCTTTAAAAGAGCGGTTTCCGTACTGTGGTGCCCTTTATAAGCAGATTGAAAAGGTTCTTCCATGTCATTGGCCTTTAGATGTTGTTGAACTTGACACAAAACGATTTTCTCCAGGATTTTTGATAAAAAGTTTAGATTGGAAACTGGCCTAAAATTTCTCATGTCGTTTTCATCAAGACCTTGTTTTTTAAGTAAAGGTTTTACAATGGCTTGTTTGAAAAGATCAGGTACGACTCCAGTGGTGAGTGACATATTAATAAAACGAGTAACATATGGTGCAAGATCTTCGATGCACGTAACTAACAATGAAGTGGGTATTGGGTCTAAGTCGCATGTTTTAGCGGGGGACTCTTTGATATACTTAATGACATCTTTCTCTGATACCACTTTAAATTCACTCAATGTTGATTTGTTCATAATTGCAAGATTTTCATCAACAACTATATTTGTATTTACATCTAACATATCAGAGTCTAAATCAGTTCTTATTCTTTCAATTTTATCATTGAAAAAGTGCAGAAAATTACAACAAAGTTCTTTATCAGTTCCAGGTGGAAACCGTGTACAATTCTCCCTTCCCAATAATTGATCAGATAATCGAAAAAGTTCCTTGCAGGAGTTTACATTTTGAAATTTGTTAAGATAGAATTGTCTCTTGTTGTTTTCAATCAGGGTGTTGACGTTGTTACGTTCAGTTGCCAAAATCTGTTTGTGGACGTGGAGGCCTAGAGTCCGTGCCAGAGAAGTGAAAATGATCACACATTCCCCAACATGTAAATCATCATCATCATCATCCAGTGCCAGATCTGCGACAGATATCTGTGATCATGGTTCTCTATTCATTCCTTTGCTCAGATGCTCTTAAAAAAGCAATGTTTCCCTGATCGTTCCCCGTTACCCATTTGTTTTGGTTCCTCTGGGCCTACACCTGCCTCATTTGTCTTCAATTTTGCCAGTGAGAGCTAGAAGACCCTTATAATGTCTATTCAGGCGTCCCAAAAACTGCATTTATTTGTCGTTTCCTGATTGTTTTTAAAAGTGAGCATCTCGCGTGGGCTTCACCAAGCACTACATAATTAGATATAAATTTATGTAAACATGTAAATACACACTTGAATCTACGTCCTCTCTGCTGGTTCATCTTGGCTCGGGGAGCTACGCCATCCACAGCCATGTAGAACACCTTTCTTGGTTTTATCATGCGAAACAGAAACTGTGGGCAGCGTAAATATCATGTATCAGAAGATGAAGCGAAAGAAAACAGAAGAATTTTCAAGTTCCATTTAATCATTTAAAAACACAGTGTGCGACAAAACTGAAGAAAATCTTAAAATCCAATTTTTATGCTCCATTTAAAAACAGTGTACCACAAAACTTTAAAAATTGTAATCCAGTTTTATGCTCCATTTAAAAAGTCACAGTGTAAACATTAAAAACAGTTTAGTTTTAGTTTTAGTAAGAGTTTTACGGCACTTGCAATGCAATAAATAAGGTCATAAGTGCCAAAGATTAGTAATGTTACAAGAGAACAAACATAAAAAAGAAAAAGGAGAGATCAGGAAGAAAGATGTCTGATAGGAAAGAAAGAGCAAATCACACCAGACCACCTGCAAACCACCCACAAAAAAAGTTTATATCACAAGTGTGACATATTGAGAGTGAAAATAAAAACAGAGAACACAACAACAGCAGAAGCTGTTTGATCTTACATCAATGTAATGACAAATGTCTTTGAAAATCTGTTCCTCCGTGATGCGGAAATGAGGATTTTCATCATCAGGATGCGAGCATACGTGAACGATGCCATTCATGTCCAGGTACAGGTTGTCAAACTCTGGTAACTGAAATAACGACAAAAGGAACAAACTTATAACGACAAGAAGAACAAACCTTTCTAAGAGCATCAATATGTGAGAGTAGAAAAGGCAAGATGACACAAACCAAGTCCAAGACACAGCCACGGATAGGCAGAAATATTAAATTAAACACACAAGAGGAACAAAAAGGATTAAAGTACAGAGCTAGGAAATATTAAAAATCAGGAGCAAGACAACAATGCAAATGAAGACAGACAACGTCTTTTGGACTGAAGAGTGGTTACTTTGGCCGCAAATGGGACGAGATAATGATAGCCTACCTGTAGGCCTAGCCTATTTTATTTTATAGAGACCAATGACTTAGCAAGTTATCTTGACCTCCTAGAGCGTCTCTTGGCCAAGACATCGAACGATAGTCAAGCCGTCCAGTTGAGCGATTATCAAGGCCGTGAGCATACTTTTAAAATTAGATCTTAATCTAGATCTATACATTAGAGAGCCGTGCTGTACGTAGGGGGGGAAATGCCATGATTCGATGAATGAGACCATGAATGATGAATGACATGGACCATGGTCATGATGAGAGGCTCCCCGCTAAACTGGCTAAACGAGAGGACTTCCGTAACAAGCGACCACTATGAGACAGATCAGAATCATGGGTCTCAACTCAGAATTCTAAAAAAGGAGGAACTTTCCGGGTGATCGCCACAGAAGCCCATTTTCGCGAAACACCCATTATTATTATACTGTTGAACCCTAGAATGCTGAAATAAAAACCATCAATTTATCAAAGCAATGTTATTTCACAAAAATTTGAGAGTTTGGGAGATAATTTCAAGTAGAGTCACGTACCAAATTTTTAATATTTACAATCTTGATTACGTACAGAAAGTGGTGGCGCCTGGAGTCTAGTGCGACTTATTTACATTTTCCTTTCATCATATTCGCCTGTTTAAATCAGAACATCGACTGTCATGATTCATGTTATATATAGGCCTATATAATAAATGTGAATGACAAAAATTAATATACTCAAACTCAAAGTAGAGTACACGTAGAATAGCCCAAGTAGACCTATTCAGTGTGAGAGGTGTAAGAACTGCGGGAGGGCAAGATGCAGTGATACTGAAAATCTGCGAATCTTGAACAGAAAGCTAAAATATAGAGATCTAATTTAATGTCACCAACCCAATGAAACACGAACACTTAGACCCTTAAGTTCCATAACACGCTTCTTACAAGTTATGACGGCTCTCGATTTCACACAAGGCCTGCAACAACGCACAATTTACTTTGCAGTTTGCAGAGAGCTGAAGTAGTAATCAAAATTCTATACTACATTAAACATTTATTTCCAGTTTCAGTTTTTTTTCCCTCTGGTGTTGCGTCCAGCCCTCCCCCTATCAATAATCTCCCCCCTTACCTGAGTCCTGTACATGATGTACTTCGCAGCGCTCAGAACGCGCGGAGGTTCATTGACCGGTCACAAAAGCGACCCCAACAAGACGCTTGTATAACTTTCTTTTCTTTTTTTTTTTTTTGTTGCCCCCCCCACAAGTGACAGCACAGTGACAAATACCGGTATTGATTTATTGTCATGGCCACACCACGTTTGTAATGCCGAGCCTGCATGTTACAATGAATGTTGCATTATCAGACAATTACTGACAAATTTCTGGGTGGTAACGAAAGCGAAAGTAGATCTTGATTTTCCAGTCAGTCGAGCCTTGGTGACACAATTCCGCTTGCTGTCAAAGCCGCCAGTTCGCGTGAAACGTACTCTCAGAGCCAAATTAATTATTAATATCACAATCGCGACCGGCAGAAATGAACTTGAAGACGTTATTGGAAATGGTTTTCAAATATTTCAGATCTTTTATCATGTATTTTCCCGTGTCTCTGCGATTTTTTTTTAATTCTCGGGGCCTGGCAGTCACCCTGCTCCCAATAACTCTCTTTCTGATTGGCCCGCTGTTGCAGCAGTAGCAGAGTTTAGCGGAGGGGATGGCGGTAGCAGAAATCCGCTAAATAGCGGACTATTGAGACCCATGAGAATTGACGGCTAGGGGTAGGGGTAGATCTAGGGGTAGGGGTATGGGGTAGGGTTTGGGTTTGGGTTAGGGTTAGGGTTTGGGTTAGGCCTCTTCTTTATTGTGTTTGATGGGGTGGTCGCTCGTTACGGAAGTCCTTCCGGCTAAACTAAACTAATGTAGCCTACAAAAGTAAGAGGGCCGTGCTTCTAAACTGTTTTAGAAACATAGATTCTAGTGGTAAAAGTGAATCATGTGGAATTTCTCCTGAAATTTAATCTGAAAAAGGTGGTCCTGCGCTGGATGTAGATACAGGATCTAGATCTAGATCTAGATCTAGCCTTGTTTTAATGTTGCACAACACCTGCAATAAACAGATTCAAAATAGATCCTTGGAATCGTTGCAGTTTCCCACCTGGAACTCCTTCACAACCTCGCTGAGGCACGGGTACCTCTCACTAATCCATCTGTAAAATTTGGGAACTCCCATCGTTATAGATTTTGAAAGAAATTTGGCCGAACAGGCCCTCTGAAGTTTAGAATTTACAGCTTCGTGTGAGTATGGATCATTTTCCAAATGGACACTGCCTCTATGAAATTTCGTTTGATATTGAAACTACCACTGTGTTCTCGTTGAATAGCTAAATCTCGGGGTTTCCGACGAGATCGGGAAATGTGAGAGAAAAGGTATTTTTTCAAAGTGACCCATAATTTTATGTACCCCAAGAGGTCAATGCGTTGCCACCACTCAAACTGCATAATATTTAATTTACATGTCAATAGGCTATGGTTCCGTTCTCTCTCTCTCTCTCTCTCTCTCTCTCTCTCTCTCTCTCTCTCTCTCTCTCATGTCGACTGTACTGTTCTCAGTGCTAACAATATGGTGTTTTAAAATGAAAATATATAATAAATATAAATTACAATGGCGACCTGTAGTTTACAAAATTGTTCTGTATTGGTGTAATCAGAGAGGGTTTACTTACACATCTGGTGCAATCTAATTGTGTAATGTGGCTCTCAATTCTACAAGTAATAATAAGACGTACAAAGTTGTTTGTATTTTTGGCATTCATTGTAACCCAAATTTCCCCACCTTAATAATCCATTACTGTACTAGTCGTAGGCCTACTGGCGTATTCCCTTTAAAAAAATCGATCATTATATAACGCTCTCCGGTTTTAGTTGGCTTATATATTCATTTTTCTGTGTGCTTTCGTGTTATAACCTACATGCAGATACAATTTGTTTTTTTTTAAACCTGTTTAAAATTTTACAAGAACCTTGTGGTTGTACTGAATAACTCTATCTGTTTATCCAAGCCTATGCGGTTGTAGGCCTACGTCCCTCCTGGGAATTAAGCTGAAAACAAACTTGTGGTTCTTTTCTTAACGTGAGACTTTTCACAATTCATGGACGAAATTAACATTGCTCACTCAGAAAATAATTTATGGGACAAGAATATTTATGAAAATTAATGATGTATGGATCGTTAATGTGCATATATGGTTGTCAGGATTTCAGACCTGTTTTTTCTTTAAAGGGTTGGGGGGTGGAGAGAGAGAGAGAGAGAGAGAGAGAGAGAGAGAGAGAGAGAGAGAGAGAGAGAGAGAGAGAGAGAAAGAGAGAGATTTCAGTTACATGTACTCGGATCAAGGCCAAGTTGCAATGAACCCGATGAGTATACAGAGAGAGTGTGGCCTCATTTGAAATACGAAAATTTTGTGTTAAGAAAGAAAAAAACGATAAATTCTCGGACTGCACAAGTAAACCCCAACCTCACCAGGTAGGCCTACTCACCATCCGTACGGGACTTTAAAACATGGATTTCAAAACCAGGGATTTAAGACACATTAACCCCCCCACACACACACACACAAACACATAACTTCCGCCCCAGCCCCCTTACGCGCTTTCTTAAAATTGCGGCCTCATAATGAAACATTTTTAATTGTCAAAGGCCCATAGTCAGGAATGTAAAGATATACAATTGTTCAGTGGCGGTTATTTAGAATTCAACTAACACACAGAAATCGAAATGTGATACCACAAGTAAAAAATTACTCAGTTTCCCACAACCCATTTTTTGGGGGGCATAGCTGTCTGCGATTCTTTGGACTCCGAATCAAAGGGATTTACAAAATGACCATGTTTACCGTCCAAATGGAATATTTGCCAAAGTAAACTTGGCCACCTTGAAATCAAACTCAGAGCCTCTAGGAAGGCAAAGATCCTAAAGATTACACTTCTTGATCTGATGCGGATCGGGTGCACGCTAACGCACCACGCGTACACACACATACACATGCATGCATGAACGAACGCATGCACACACACATGCATGCACGCACGCACAAACTCACACACGCACATACTCACACACACACACATACACAACACAACACAACACAATAGACTAATAAGCAAATTCAGACGTATATATATTAGAAAACAACTCACAAAACTGTCAAACCGTTCAATGGTTTTTTTATTTGAAAAATACAATCAATCCGCTTTGACATATACACAGGGGCGTTGGAAAGCTATTCCCAATACAATAAATTTAGATAATAGTTGCTTGTTCAAAGTAAAAAAAGAAAATAGGTAAATTTGAGGAGCATATATATGTTCCTCATTGTCTCACACATGCATGCCTTGTTTCTGGTTATGCAGGAAACATTATCTTGAGCCCATACGACGTGGGGAACTGGACTGTGCCACCACTGCAAAGAGGAAATTTACTCGTTAATCTGATCCGTACGCTTTGCATAGATCTAGCAGTCTGTCAAAATGATTTTTTGAAAAATACTGAAAGTTTCAAAGAGATTTTCATACTAGAAGTATTCTAAAGTGTGAAAAATACAACCCCAGGGGTACAAAATGACCCCAGGGTGTACGGATAGGGTTAATGTTAAGACTCTGCTGTACAGCATTTTGAAAAGGGACATGATGTACGACTAATTTGTCTTACTCTGAGGACTTGATTATATATACATGAAACACATTCGCATTGGGGAAGGAGCAGTTTCAGTAACAGTAACAAAATCAGAATGTAAGAACATTTCCATCAAAGTTTAGCATCTTTCCCGCTGACTTCACGTCTGCTTTGGCCATGGTGTCCAGACATGCAGCTATACTCTCGTCTGCAGTCATATGACCCAGATCAGTGCCCATGTCTGTCTTCACCCAGCCTGGATGTATAGACGTCACGAGTATCCCAGCATCTCGTAGCTCATGATCAAGCATAATGGTCGCCATGTTTAGAGCTGTCTTAGAGCATCTGAAACCAAAAAAAGAAAAATTTAAGACAAAAATAAAGACATTAGCGTTTACAAGTATAATGTTAACTTTTAGTCATTCAAAAGAAAGTTGAAATCATCCAAGAATAAAATGACAGAAGTAAGGGTGTGAAAGTGATAGTATAAAATTTCTCTGTGACAGCTTTGTGGTTGTATTAGCTTTAGTAAGAGTTTTACGGCACTTGCAACACAATAAGGTCATATAAGTGCCGAAGATTAGAGGTGCTACAAGAGAGTAACAAACACAAAAAAGAAGGAGGGGAGATAAGGACGATAGATATTTGATAGGAAAAGCAAACCACACTAGAGCACCCGCCAACCACCCATGCTTTGTGGTTGAATGCAGCGTCTCGGAAGTGTATCTGGTACATTGTGGTTAGTCACATGAGACTAATTGAAAAACACCACAGTAGACAGTCGAACGCACAAGTACCATTTAAATGGTACCTCTCTTAGCTGGAATGTACATTCTGTGGCTCTGTCCCAGTCTGTTCAGAATACTGCATGTGATCTCTACTGTTCACATTAACTTCTGCATAAACAGATGCACCCAAGACTGGCCAGTTGCAACAAATTAATCCTGGCCTGCCCCCCCCCTTCTCCCTTAAATGAGGTTCGCCCCCTCCCCTGAAAGTAAAATGTATCTTTTCTCCCTTCTGCATCTATGCATCATATATGTATTATAAATATATGAGATACACACAGACCAAACAAGAAACAGACGTACTTATAGTGTAAGCTTACTCCTCCCCTATAGTTTTGTGTGAAGTCCTGTGACGCTAGCAGAGCGGAGATGTTGACGACACCGGCACGGCTACAGCTGAGAGGATCACTCGACTTCTGTGCCGCTGCCTTTTTTAACAAGGGAAGTAACTTTTGAACCAGAATGATTGGGCCTAAAATAGAAAGATAGTTAAGATGATTTTTGTCCTTATTAAAACTCACATATACAAAATTGAATAGTTCATGAATTTGCTCGCATACATGAATCATACTCCGAATAAAGTTGCAACTCTCATTTACTTCTCTGGGAAACATTTTCATGCAATTTAAAAACACAATTGCAAAAGATATCATTTATCTATAACAAGGCAGTTGATTAACATCCAATTGTAAAAGTTGCTCTGGCTCAAGCCTTCATCTTTTCAACATGGCATGACATGGCGCACAAGCTGGGAAGGATGGCCCAGGACAGAGACAAATGGAAGGAGTTTGTATGTGGCCTATACCCTGCCAGGGGGGAAAGGCATTATTGATGATGATGATGATGACATGGTGCAGTTTAAAAGCCTCTTAGTTTAGTTATTAAATTTTAGTAATGTTTTATAAACCGTGCAACTGCATGAGGTCACATGAGCACCAAGGGGTGAATGTCAACATAGATAGAAGTCCAAACAGGGAATCAGGCTTACTCTGCTCACCTCTCTAGCCTCAACAGCACAAAGTCTGCTTCGACTATCAAAGCACCCCGGAAATAGCAATTCACAAGAACTATCTAATGATAGCGAGATGATAAAATGTAATTAATAATAAATGTTGTCTTCTTTAAAATGACCATACATTTTAAACAAAAGCAATTTTTTTTTACCTTCTATGTAAAAAGCCGAAGGAAAAAGGTCTTTGATTCATCAATCATTTCAGTTAGAACAAAACAGAAACTTTTAGAGAGACTGAAAAAGCATCGTAACAAAGCAAAACAAATCTTACTTGTAACATTCACGTTGAAATGCTTCTGCATCAGAGCACGTGATTGGTCCTCAAGGCTTCCCCCAAACAGCTTAGTGACCGTCAGATGTCCCTTCTCGTGGTCATCCTTGCCTTTGCTCACATCCACATCCCTGGACTTAGTGCCCACAGGTTCAAAGATGCCGCTGTTGTTGATGAGTAGAGAGAGGCCTTTCTCCCCGACTGCGGATGTCGTTGTCTGTTGGTGGAAGACAAAAAAAAAGACTTTAAAAATAGACCAAAGACAAAAAAAAAAGACTAACACTTTGCCGCCTCATCTCGGTGATTGGCGATGTTTACCACCCAGCTTCTTTGGATTTTCCCCAAAATATGATGGCAAAGTGTTAAAAAATAGACCAAAGGCAAAAAACCCCCATTATAACAAGACAAAAGAAAAAGAAAAAAACCCAGTAACTTTAGGTTGCCTTTCTATAACGACAACTCTCTATCACCACATTTTTTTCTGGACCCGACGATGTCGTTATAGAGAGACTGCATAATTGTATATATATAATTATAAATATATATACAGTTGACTTTGGATGTGTTGATGTCGTCCGGGGAGTGAAAAAATGATCAACCCATCCAAAGTTCAATTTAACTGCTGGGACTTGTACTTGAAAAGATGAAGAGGTGCTGCGACCCATAAAACAAGACCAGCTTAACCCAATTAAAGAGGCTGTCCTATTTATAACCTCTTTGACTTAACAACGGAAGATCAACTCCATGCAAACGAGTTCAGCACAAATAGATCAAGTCAACTGTACATGTACACATATCTTATGGTCTATATTATATATATCTATACATATTACATGTATATTGTGAAAGTTCGTCACTTTGGCCGCCTAAAACTTCCCACCCACTTAACTTTCGAATTTGACAAAGTTAACGGTGGTTCAGAATCATTTAAGGGGTGCACAGTTTTACTGAGGCGCCTGAAGTCACTGTAGTTTAATTTTCAGTTTATCATTAGTTTCGTTTAGATCTAATCTTGGGAAAGTCCGTCTTCTAAGACGCCATTGTGAACAGGTGAGGCTTCCATTCACTAACCGTGTGCACCTTTGAAATTCTGGAGTGTACAACCACGAAAGAGGAATAGAGAATCAATCTATACATCTCTATATCTAGACCTTCTAATTTTTTTGCATCTCTCAAGATTTGCTGCTCCATCCCAGTAGAGTGTAAATATAGTAGGCCAATGACTTCCAGTTAAAGTTAATGCAGGGATCCTTCCTTTCATCGAAAAAGGGTCCACCTAGTATATATAATATATCAACACCAACCTTCACACATTCCTCAATGTCCTCATCTTTCTCCACGTCCAGCTTCACCACCTTGACTGAACTGTTGGCCTGGGACAAAGCCTGTAGCTCTGACGCCCCGCTGGGATTACGGCATGTTGCTATGATAACCTCGGGCGGAGACGGAAGCTTGATCAGCTGTTTGACGAAGGTCAGCCCAAGGCCACGGGATGCACCAGTCACCAGTACAGTGCGCGCTGCAAGAGGCATCTTGTGGATGGAATGACAACATCAAATAATTAATTTTATGTGTGTGTGTATGTGTGTGTGTGTGTGTGTGTGTGTGTGAGAGAGAGAGAGAGA
>NW_004797426.1:975024-1014803 GCF_000002075.1 Aplysia californica | reverse complement strand
CTTACAGAACTCATCACACTCACACTCTTACAGAACTCATCACACTCTTACAGAACTCATCACACTCACACTCTTACAGAACTCATCACACTCTTACAGAACTCATCACACTCACACTCTTACAGAACTCATCACACTCACTCTTACAGAACTCAGCATGTCTGTTGTTCTTGCTGCTCCTAGCCATGTTGTCATCTTGTCCAGTATCTTTTCCCTCTGCCTGCCTCTGCCTCTCTTTCAACCAAACTTGCCTGTTGTTACAATATTTTCCAACGTTTTTTTCCGTATTGTGTGTCCGAAGAAAGGTGTTACAAGATAGTAACAAACATAAAAAAGAAGAAGGGGAGATAAGAACGATAGATGTTTGATAGAAGGAAAGAAGGAGCAAACCGCACCAGAGCACCCGCCAAGCACCCACAAAATAGATTCACAGCTGCACGAGTCAAAGCAAACAGGAGTCCTCAACTCTTGAGTGATTTGCTGCTGACGCGCGGGTGAAAATGGTATAGGTTCAATACGGGGTGCCCACTACGGATGGGATCGCAGTTAGCCCTGACCTCCCTAGGCTACCGTGCCCCTCTGCCCGAGCTCCTGAGGCTACCGTGCCCCTCTGCCCGAGCTCCTGAGGCTACCGTGCCCCTCTGCCCGAGCTCCTGAGGCTACCGTGCCCCTCTGCCCGAGCTCCTGAGGCTACTGTGCCTCTCTGCCTGAGCTCCTGAGGCTACCATGCCTCTCTGTCTGAGCTCCTGAGCGATATATATATTACTAACAAACATCCATAAGATCATCAGTATTCACTTTCCATATCCCACTCAGGGTAGTCCTCGTCATTACCAGCATCTATTCACTTTCCATATCCCACTCAGGATAGTACTCGTCATTACCAGCATCTAGTCCAGAAAGATCTTCAAAATACACATGTAATCAATAAGGTCCTGTGTAGTAAACACTGTGTTCCCTGTGTGTTTCGTCCCAGACTGGCTGGGTTAGAGATAAGGCCTGGCTCACTGCTGTACTAGTGTCTAGGCATAAAGGGAGTCTCAAGGGCTCAAACTAAAAGGGTTAGTTTTAGTTCAGCAAGAGTTTTACAGCACTTGCAACACAATAAGGTGACGAAGATTAGAGGTGTTACAAGAGAGTAACAAACAGAAAAAAGAAGGAGGGGAGATAAAGACGATAGATGTTTGATATGAAAGAAGAAGCAAACCACACTAGAGCACCTGCCAACCACCCATCATTAGTATTGTGTTTAGGAACTATTGGTTTTGTGGAGATCACAAACCTTTTTTGCGCAGTGACCGTGTTAGGTTTTGGACATAATTATCCAATGCACAGCCTAGATGACTTTTAAATCCAAATTTTGGCTCTCGTCTACACGAGTTTTATCCACGGATGAATCGAATACTCGATGATATACGGTACTTATGGCTTCTTGGTTGAAGCAAATTGCAGACGACAGCTTATGACGAATATACGAAAGCGACAGGCAAATTTCATTGGACACACAATGCAGAAAGAAGCATTGGAGAATAATTTTGTAACAATAGGCAAGTTTGACGGAAAGAGAGGCAGAGGCAGACAGAGGGAAAAGATACTGGACAAGTTGACAACATGGCTGGGAGCAGTAAGAACAACAGACACCATCGCTGCAACGCAAGACAGAGTGAAGTGGAGGTCCATGATCGCCCACGCCAGTCGGCAAGGCACTGGATGATTATGATGATAGCTTCTTTGTCTCACTTGCAGGTACATAAACTATATAGAAAAGGATCGTAAGAAACCACTTCTAATCAGAAACACACAAAAAACTCCCGTGAAATACGCAGAAAATATTTATTGTTTAGCCCACATTCTCTCATTTTCTCACAAGAAAACAAAATAACAAGCTAAAAAAAATATGATCACGAGGAACTCATTCCAAATAAATTATCAACCAGTAGAGAAAATTAAGCTAACTGCCGCAAACTAAAGCAAACAGTTGGATTATTTTTTTTTTACACTGTGATATATATTCTCAGTGAAAAGAAATAGGAAGAATGCACGTGGTGCAATGAAAAACAGGATGTGAGTAGTCATTCTGATACAATGTGAAGAGTAGTTACAATAAATTCTCATCTGACATTTTTACCATATGCCGTGTATTGTACCCCTAGAATGGAGAAAGGGGACACTTTGTGTCTTGCAAGATGCCAAAAGAGCAAAGTAGTACGATTGCCTCAACTTTTCCAACTGCTCAAATAATCCAATAGCTCTTCCCGACCAGATCTTAACCCTATCCGTACGTCGAGATTTACAAACGTATCCATACGACGTGGGGAACTCTCTGCCACCACTTAACCCTATCCGTACGTCGTGTTTTACTATCGTATCCATACGACGTGGGGAACTCTGTGCCATCACTTTCAAAGTTTCAAAATTTACTCGTTAATCAGATCCGTAAGCTTTTCATAGCAGTCTGTGAAAAGGATTTTTTGAGAAATACTGAAAGTTTCAAAGAGATCTTCTTTCTAGAGGTATTCTAAACTGTGAAAAATACAAGCCCGGAGGTACAAAATTACCCCAGGGCGTACGGATAGGGTTAAGGTTTGAGGTATTTTCCACTGTCTAATTTCTTTTTATTCAACCATTTGGGCCAGCAGAAACGTGGGAATGGGGAGAGAAACCAGGAGAGAGTAAAGCAAGAGCAAGGAACCCTGAAGAATGGCATCTTGTAAGAAACCAAAGTAAAATTTATATGCATTATTTATCTAATTGACGTTAATCAGTAATAAATAATACCTAATCTCAGAGAAGAAAATTATACCTAATCTTAGAGGAGAAGAAGATTACCCTAAAGAAAAGGGGTTGGATTTGTCCTAAAATTAGTACCAGTACTAATCATTCATAAACTGTGGAAAGCACTCCCCTCCAAAAGCTATGGAAATAGAAACTTGCAGTCAGAACGAGAGAAGCTAATGTGAGAAAAGGGTGAACACTACACGATTCAACATGGACAGAGTTTCTGATCAAACAGAATGTTACAAAAGATGGGACCCACGGAGACAAACATGGCCAGCCAGTAGTAGTTGGTGGATGCTCTGGTGATGTGGTTTGCTCCTTTCCTGTCACACATTTATTGCCACTCTCTTCCCCTCCTTCTCATCTGTTCCTGTTACTCTTTAAGTTACACCTCTCATCTTCTGCACTTATATATATATTAAAATATATATATATATATATATGTTAAAACTAAAGAAAACAATCATGACTCACAGAAAGTTGAAAAAAAAAGACCTAAATGGTCTGAGACTATTAATAGAAGACCAGACTTTACTAAAGCACCTCCATTTACTGTTTTCTTCAAGGATTCCAGTTCACTTAGTTTCTCTAACATACAAACCCCCCCCCAAAAAAAAAACCAATGGAAAAAAACCCCAAATAAAATGGCAGCAGACATTATTACATATGGGAGTGTGAAAATTCTACAAGAATGGTTCAATAGTGATCTCCAGGGCCGAGCAGGGCATGTTGAGGTCAAAGTTTGAGATAACGTCAGGGTGAAGGGTGCCTAGATGACCTATAACCCGATCTCTGGCCACGATTTTGGCACAGCGGCCGGGAAAGAAGGTGGGATCTGCCGGCGAAACAAAAATGTAGAAATATGAGTTTCATTTTAAAATAAATTTTGTATATACATATATATATATTTCAACCACAGACACTTCTTTGCATTACAGAGAAACACACAGGCTCAACAACAGTTATTTTGCACTGAAAACATGCAAGTTGAAAGTTGTCAAATCACGTTTAGTTTAGTTTTAGTAAGTGTTTTACGGCACTTGCAACACAATAAGGTCATATAAGTGCCGAAGATTAGAGGTGTTACAAGAAAGTAACAAACACAAAAAGGAAGGAGAGGAGACAGAGACGATAGATTTTTTTATAGGAAAGAAGGAGCAAACCATAACAGAGCGCCCGCCAACCACCCATGGTCATCTTGCACAGTGTCGCAATAAAGAAAAAATGGAAGGAGGGCGGGGAGGGGGGGAAGGATGGGAAGAAGTGGAAAGTGGTCATTTGTACAGGTGGTCGTGTGGGTCAGGTGGTCGTGTGGGTCATGTGGTTGATCGACTGTACATGACATAAACATACAGTCTAACGGTTCAGTAAATTGACTTTTTTCGCTTTTCCTTGACTGCACATCTTCCTCCCTCATATATGTCTTCCATGTGAGGATCGGACTGTAAATTTAAATCTAAAAGCCAGATCCTTGCATCGAAAAGATGTGGGACAGAGGCAGATCTTCGGCCATCGAAAAGCAAAAAAGTCGACTTTTTAAAAATATGTGGCGTACGAGATTCTTGAACTGAACGGTCAAGTTTTGGGGGGGTTTTTGGTCCCTTGCCCATTTCTATGATATTGACGCCACCTGATTAATAGAAAAATGTGAACGGTCAAGTGATATTACAAGAATTTGACAAGAAGCAAAAGTTCGGGTGACTGACCTGTGTCAGCCTCCAGGCGGTATCCGTCGGGCCCGCCAAACGGCACCTCCAGCAGCTGCATGACGCGGTCCAGCAGGCCGTGGATCACCTCAAACTCCGACGAGCGGTTGTAGTTGACCGCACACAGGTGGCGCTCATTGCGGGAGCCGACATCTGTCCAGAGCAACACAGGGAAGAGTTTTTTTGTTTTGTTTAGTAAGTATTTTACGGCACTTGCAACACAATAAGGTCATATAAGTGCTGAAGATTAGAGGTGTTACAAGAGAGTAACAAACATAAAAAAGAAGGAGGAGAGATAAAGACGATATGTGTTTGATACGAAAGACGGAGCAAACGACACCAGAGCACCCGCCAACCACTCACTTACAACCTCCAACAATTCACTACATAGAAAGATGGACACGGCATAAACAAGTAATAAAGTCAAGAAAAATCCAGTCGTTTGTTACAAAGAAAAACTTGTAGGAAATGTACAATGAAACTGCTTTCATGGAAATCAGTAGTCCAATTGATACAACAGGCATGCAAGTTCCAAACACAAGTCTTTAATTTATAACTGAGTAAATAAACAAATTGAAACTAAACGAAGAAAAGACAGATATCATTCTTATAAAAAATCCACGATTAAATAAAGATCTGGAAAGTGTCAACTTTGATTTATATGGGCATATGACATCTAGTAAAGAAGTCAGGAATCTCGGTGTATATATTGACCAACACTTATCAATGGGCTCGTTTGTAGGATCTCTGTCCAAATCCCTTTATTTTCAGCTGAGAAGGATAGGCCTAGTTCGAAAGTACTTAAACGAAGAGACCACAAAAACACTGGTAACATCTCTTATCCTATCTATATTAGACTATTGTAACTCACTCCTAGCAGGTCTGAACAACAAATATTTGAATCGTTTACAAGTCATTCAAAACAATGCCGCTAGACTGATAACAAGATCTAAAAAACGAGACCATGTCACTCCATTATTAAAAGAACTGCATTGGCTCCCTGTAAAAGAACGAATAATATTTAAAATCTGCGTCATGTGTTTCAAATGTGTAAATAAAACTGCTCCTTTTTATCTACAAGAACTTATCAGTATATATAAACCAGGGAGAAACCTAAGATCATCAAACGATAACACCCTACTTGTGACACCTGTAAAATCATACAAATCATATGGAGAGAGATCTTTCTCATATCTTGGTCCATTTATGTGGAACAGATTACCCATGAAACTAAGACAAATAAGAACACTTGATAGCTTCAAAAGACATCTTAAACATTTTCTGTTCCTACAGGCCTATCCTTCATAAGCTTTTAATGTTATCTTTCATTATAGTTGTTCTGTTCCTATGTCTGGATGAAAATAGTCTGTGTGAGTGTGTGTGTGTGTGTGTGTGTGTGTGTGTGTGTGTGTGTGTGTGTGTGTGTGTGTGTGTGCATTAATGTATATTGCTTGGGAAGAAAGGAAGTGGTAAGAAAGGTTTTTGAAAAATGGGTATTCCAATGTAAAGCGCATTGAGCTACTTTTTTTGGAAATGCGCTATATAAATGTTATATATTATTATTATTATTATTTGAAAAAATAGATCATACAATATAAATATATCCAGCTGCACTTATGACTGCCAATAAGTCATTTCAGCTTAGGGAAAGCACTAATTTGTGATAACATCGTATCTCACCTTTGGAAGGATCCTGATAAACGATGTCCGAGATTTCGAAGAGCTTCAGCGGCAAGGGCATCCCTTTGTTGTGGTACAACGTCTTCAGAACTCCGGGCAGCAAAGTTGTCCTGGCAATCTGAAGTTTTCAATAAGTTTCAAAGAAGGCATCATCATATCGAATATATAGTGGAGTCCGCTTAAACTAAAATTTGCGGGATGGCCAGAGAATTTCTTCAGGTTAGCCAAGTTTTCCGTTCAGAGAGGTTGCTCAAATACAACAACAACAACAAATTATTCCATTTTCCTTCAACTTAACATACCACTGTTTTTAGATTAACCCTATCCGTACACCCTGGGGTCATTTTGTACCCCTGGGGTTGTATTCTTCACATTTTAGAATACTTCTAGTACGAAGATCTCTTTGAAACTTTCAGTATTTCTAAAAGAATCACTTTGACAGACTGCTATGCAAAGTGTACGGATTGGATTAACGAGTAAATTTCCTCTTAGGAAAGTGATGGCACAGAGTTCCCCACATCGTATGGATACGATAGACCACTGAGTAACCTCATTTCACTGATAAACAGTCTGGTATACACAACTGCATAAGGTCATACGATCACAGGACACATTCTACTACGACAAATCGCACGTCCCGACACGATGAGCAACTCGGACTCACCTGAAACTCTGCTGTCTTGGGGTTAGAAATGTGCACAGCTTTCGCGTCCTCGATCTTCTTCCCAAGCTTGTCGGCCACATCGGCTTTAGAGCACTGGAGGGAAATTTGCCGTCACTCGTTACTATTTATAAACACAGAGATTTTGATCATAAAGCTAAACAAACTATGAGAGAAATTTGTTATCACTGGTTACTTTAAAAAAAATATTTGCATAAAAGTTTTACGGCACTTGCAACACAATAAGGTCACATAAGTGCAGAAGAATAGATGTGTTACAAGAGAGTAACAAACACAAAAAAGAAGGAGAAGAGATCAGGACGATGGATGTTTGATAGGAAAGAAGGAGCAAACCACACCAGAGCACCTGCCAACCACCCACTCTGGTTACTATAAACACACAGACTTTGATCATAAAGCTAAACAAACTATGCGTCATGTCTTGCCTGTCCCCGCGGTTTTATGCCTCCCCCCAAAAAAGTGAAATTATGCAATTCTGTTAATTTTAACAAAGAATGATAAACTGGCGCTCATATGACCTTATGCAGTTGCGAGCCCCGTAAAACCTCTTCTAAAACTAAAAACTAAAAGACTGATAAAGGAAAATAATTAGAATTTATACAAAAAATGTTCAAATTTTGCTAAATTATGTGGGGGTTCATAAAAAACCGCGGGGACAGACATGCTAATTAAACTCTTTCCCTACAGATAGGTATTCCATGAAAAATCTGTGCTCACGATGATGACGTACCGTACCAAAATTTTTCTGCGGAAACCAGGTGGTTTTATAACTATGTACAGCATTCTAAAGGAATCTACTTTAGTCTGATCATTTCTTAGCCTTTCAAAATCAACTCATTTTTTCTTGTCTACAAACTCTCCTAGTTTAGTTTAGTAGAGGTTTTACGGCGCTCGCAACTGCATAAGGTATTCCATCTCCTGCCAAAGTTCCCCTCACTCACCAGGGCAAAGGTGAGAACCTCGGTAAAGCCGCAGGCGGCGACGTCCCTCCTCAACAGATCAGACAGTTTGTTCAGCGGGAACTGCGAAATAAAACACACAACTCTTAACAACATTCTAGTTTAGTATATGTTTTACAGCACTTGTAACACAATTAGGTCATATAAGTGCCAAAGATTACAGGTGTTACAAAGGAGTAACAAACCTCGAAAAGAAGGAAAGATTTAAGGAAGATAGACGTTTGGTTGAAAAGAATGCACAATCAGCAGGAAAAGGAGGAGCAGCTATGGCATTGTGCGGCCTGCAATGACGCCTATTCTCCAACCAAGCAAGTAAGTAAGGAAAGAAGGAGCAAACCACACTAGAGCGTCCGCCAACCATTTACACACAACTTTTAATGGCAGGAATAAATGATACCCAAATAAAGACCAAAAAATACAAACCGCACAGGACTGCTAAACCTTTCCCTAAAGCTTCAGTTTTCCCAATAACAATTTCTAAAGAAAAAATACAATATATTGAAGAGCTTCAAGAGCAGATTTCTCTTCACAGCTGATGCATCAACATAATGAAGGACAAAACGATGAAAGAAAAAAAAAAAGAAAAAAGATTCATGATATCCCTAAGCACTTTATATGCTATTTTAAAAAGTTTTAGTAAGAGTTTTGCAACACAATAAGGTCATTTAAGTGCCGACGGTTAGAGGTGTTACAAGAGAGTAACAACAAACACAAAAAAGAAGGAGGGGAGATAAAGACGATAGATTTTTTATGGGAAAGAAGAAGCAAACCACACCAGAGTACCCACCAACCACCCACTTTATATGCTATTTAGAGCTCCAGAATAAAAACTATGTCAGAATGAGAAATAAATTACGTAGTGAATGAGTTGAGCTCTCAAACTATCCTAAGAGTTGTAGGCAAAAACATTCCCCGACCACTGCCCTCACCTGTTCAGCAATACAGTTTGTGTTGGGCACAGTCTTCTGAATCTTGTCAAAACCGTAAGCGATGGCCACATCTTCCATGATGTCACACTGATGCAAAATATGTGACGCAGTGTCAAGGAAACAAACCACAAAGTCTGCTTCGACTATCAAGGCACCTCGAAAATAGCAGTTCACAAGAGTGTGACAAACATACAAAAGAAGTAGAGGAAAATGACGATAGTAAGGATTAAGAAAGAAAAAGCAGCAATTCCCTGTTGTAGTTCAGGCACAGTTATGAGCATGACATTGTTTGATCAGCCCATTTACAATTCTACTGTTCACTAGAACGAGAAATGTCCCCCCCCCCCTTTGGGAATGGCCTAAAGACACTTCAGTCAGTGGCACCGCCCCGCGGGGTTCACAGACTTTGATTTAAATTTCCAGCTAAGCAGAGAGAGAGAGAGAGAGAGAGAGAGAGAGAGAGAGAGAGAGACTTTGAGTGAGAAGGTAAGACTGCGCCCCTTTCATTTGTCTATTCTCTGCAGACTGACCAACCATCACAATATGAATGATAGTAACAGGTATCCAAAAGGTTTTGGAAAAAAAATAAGAACAATAGATGTTGGACAGAAATGAAGGAGCAAACCACACGAGAGCTCTGGCTAACCACCCACAAATTCCACCGTTAACTGTGACCTTGGCCATCAATAATTCTATTTATAGAGGCACCAGCCATCCATGTCCAGGTGCGGTTTTAGCCTCTTTTCCCTGTCTGCAGATTAATATTCCGGATTAATATTCTTTTTTTTCCAATTCATTGGTTCCACTTCTAGCCGCTAACTGTGATAAGAGGTACAAAAGGATATCAGAGCGAGTGGGAGGAATCTCCACCGAGAGGCTGTCTCCATCAGCGGCTAGACTACTCTGCAGGCACATCTTGGTCAGGAGTTTTGCCATGTCTGCCGACGCGATCCTGTCACAATCAATTCACAAATAATCATCATAATAATAATGAAAAAACAGTATATTCATAGCACAAATTGCCGCTGAACAGCAAATTCCATGCTTTTCACAATGTACAGGGTGTCTCCCGCTAGACGCACCATGTCATCGGGAATTTCCACAGGTCAGTTTTTATTTTGCTTCTCAATAATATAATAATACCGGCGCTCTTTGGTGCCACTGAGCAGGCCTAGTGTATTTTCCCCATGGGGAGTGCAGCGACAGACACCCTGTCTGTCATGAGCCCAACAGACCTGACAGCATTCTGAAACAATCTCAACGTCCTCGGGAGCCCAAAATAAGTGAAACAATTGCAAAAACAGTTATCTTCTAGCAAGAAAGTGGACTAGCGAACCCAGACTTTAAAAAACGTACCAAATACATTTTTTCACATATTTTGGTTGGGGACTATGTAAATCAAACAGGAGCTGAAACTATGCCCAACTGAGGAAAACTATACTGCTCTAAAATTACAAGCATTTAGTGACTGCTATTAATGGAAATTTGGGTGCACAGCTGATAAACCAAGTTAAAGTTAAAAGAATTTTTTCGTTGGAGTCACCAGACGATTAAATTAAACTGTGTAAATGGAGGAATAAAACATTTCCATTCAAAGAACCAATAACTGTTGGTAGTGGAGACCCTCTCCCAACTCTCAGCACAACTCACCTATCCCTGTCTCCCAACTCTCAGCACAACTCACCTATCCCTGTCTCCCAACTCTCAGCACAACTCACCTATCCCTGTCTCCCAACTCCCAGCACAACTCACCTATCCCTGTCTCCCAACTCTCAGCACAACTCACCTATCTCTGTCTCCCAACTCTCAACACAACTCACCTATCCCTGTCTCCCAACTCTCAGCACAACTCACCTATCCCTGTCTCCCAACTCTCAGCACAACTCACCTATCCCTGTCTCCCAACTCCCAGCACAACTCACCTATCCCTGTCTCCCAACTCTCAGCACAACTCACCTATCCCTGTCTCCCAACTCTCAGCACAACTCACCTATCCCTGTCTCCCAACTCTCAGCACAACTCACCTATCCCTGTCGTTCTATGCAAGAAAAGTTGTGAAATTATGCAAACTGGGTCCAAAAATGTGAAATTATGCGATTCTGTTCATTCTAACAAAGAATGATAAAGGAAAACAATCAGAAATTATGCAAAAAAAGATCAAATTTTGCTAAATTATGCGGGGTGCATAAAACCACGGGGATAGACTTACTCCGCTCCGACTTGTTTGCGAATCTGTGCAGCACTGACTGTCTCCGTCCTGTAGGCAAGTTCCTAGGGAGACAGACGGAACGAGAGAAGAATAAGAAGCAATGACTTCACCCTTTCCTTAGTTTTAGTAAGAGTGTTACGGCACTTGCAACACAATAAGGTCATATAAGTGTCAAAGATTAGAGGTGTTACATGAGAGTAATAAACATAAAAAAGAAGGAGGAGAGATCAGGACGATAGATGTTCGATAGGAGGAAAGAAGAAGCAAACCCCACCAGAGCACCCACCAACCACCCACAAAGACCATCCCTTGCCCCACACTCACCGGGTACTTGCACACAGTCCCGTCAGGCTGGACAACTTCTGCCATCTCCACTCTGAGAACAAGTCAGGACAATTCGTTAAAAAAAAACCCCCATCCAACCATTATGTATCATGTTCAATTACATAATAACAATAAGGCAAAACAGCACCAGCTTTGACCAGTTCAAGGGAAAGATTAGTGAAATATTAAATATACCATACTCTTTCCAATTAACCCTATCCGTACACCCTGGGGTCATTTTGTACCCTGGGGTTGTATTTTTCACATTTTGGAATACTTCTAGCGCGAAGATCTCTTTGAAACTGTCAGTATTTCTCAAAAAATCATTTACCACACACTTACCAACATACATATACACACATACACACACACAAACACTCACTCTAAAGAACAACTGTACTTCCTACCAACAATCTGTATATATAACAATGAGCGTATATTCATCCACACATACAAGCAATCAGGCATTCTTAACCCTTTAAACCCTGAGTTTTTCCACCGTTTCTGGGAGTTTTTTCTACAGTCATCTCAACCCGTTGCACTATCGTCTCATTATAACCTCAGAAGCTTGCCTAACTTCTAAATAGTGGAAACAAAGGCTTAGTCATTACAAAAAAACTTGGATTGGTACTAATTCCGGAAAACGAGCAAAAACTAGCTCTAAATGAAACAAAACAGTTGTTTCTAGTATCGGACGTTCACAGTGTCCGATGGGGAACATAGTTATTATCGCGGGATTTTCCTAGCATCCGATGGGGAACATAGTTATTATCGCAGGATTTTCCTAGCGTCCGATGGGGTTTAAAGAGTTCAGTAAAATGTGACTTACTCAAAGGGGACCTCACAATACACAGAGAACATTGCCACCAGGGTGTCCAGCACTATCTTGGCCTTGGTCAGGTCAGTCGCTGTGGCTTCAATGAACACATTGCGAGTGTTGAGGGTGATCTTTGAATGTTCACCTGCGGAAACAATACTGACAATTTTTAGCAAAACCTCGGCCAACAAGTTACATGCTGACACTACAAAAGTAATTCTCATAACAAATATCTTGGGAGAAAAATTTAGTTTTCGTAAGAGTTTTACGGCACTTGCAACACAATAAGGTCATATAAGTGCTGAAGACTAGGGGTGTTACAAGAGAGTAACAAACACAAAAAAGGAGGAGAGATAAGAATGATAGATATTTGAATCTTGATAGGAAAGAAGGATTTTGTAAGCACACCTCACATTTGTAATCGAGAGTCTCCCTCTATTTCTGAGGGACACAACATCCTACCAAGCCCGCACTTGCTCTGAAGAGAAGGACTCAAATAGTGCATCTCCAAATATATCTCTACTGTATCGACGGAGATGTTTAACATTTACAATTTTGGTGCATTTATCCGTTCATGAGTACATGGAAGTTTTCAAGTACATGAAACAGGAAACAAAGGGAAAGGAATAAGTAAAAAGCAGACAAGCTTACCGTTGATGATGGGAGGCATGGAGAGTGATAAAAAGCCGAAAAGCTTACCGTTGATGATGGGAGGCATGGAGAGAACCACGCGGTTCTTGTCATAGATGACTGGGTAGACCGGCTTGTCTCGGATGATGGGCAGGTAAGGCTTCAGGTGGCTGTCTCCCTGGAGAAAACACAAACGTTTACAACAGAACAGAAAACACCATTGCCAACCAGACAACAGAGAGGTCACACGAGTGGAACAAACATACAGTTTTAGTAGAGGTTTTACGGCGCTCGCAACTGCATAAGGTCATATGAGTGCCAACAAACATACAAAAGAGGTACAGGAAAAATGACGTCATCGGACCTTGTGGCACTAAGCAGGTGGACCAGACAACATCAGCAGAGCACGGCGTGGTGTGTGAGTTCTCAACAAAAAACCACCCAGTTTTATTATGCTGGGGTTGTTGTCAAAGAAAGAGACGAAGATGATGTTGGGAATGATTTTTTCAGAAGAGGAAAAATGACGATAGTAAGGATTAGGAAAGAAAAAGCTGCAGTTCCCTGTCGCAGTTCAGGCACAGTTATGAGCATGACATTGATGAATCAGCCCATTTACAATTCTACTGTGCATAAGAACATGTTAATGTCCCCCCATTGGGAAAGGCCTTCAGTCAGTAGCACCGTCCTGGTATTACAAGAGAGTAAGAAACATCAAAAAAGAAGGCGGAAAAAAAAGGATGCCAGATATTTGATGGGAAAGATCTGTGTCTATTCTCAGCCATATCTCATCTCTACTCTATCTGTCTCAGCAGTATTTCATCTTTACTCTGTCTATCTCAGCCATATCTCATCTTTACTCTATCTTTCTTCGTAGTATCTCATCTTCCCTCTATCTATCTCATCAGAGTCCTCCCCTCCAACTCTCACCGAGTACAGCTCCATCAGCTCCACCGCGGTGTACTCTTGCTCCTGACCCAAAGGTTTGAACTTGATCTGTGACGGAGGCAGCGCCTCGTAGCTGAACGGGCCCTCAATCGTGTCAAGGTCGTGGGTACCGATGGCTACCAGGGCCCGTCGCCTGACAGCCGGGGGGAAGGAAGATAATGTATATGGTTTAGTTTTAGTAAGAGTTTTACGGCACTTGCAGCACAATAAGGTCATATAAGTGCCGAAGACTAGAGGTGTTACAAGAGCGTAACAAACACAAAAAAGAAGGAAGAGAGATCAGGATAATAGATGTTTGATAGGAAAGAAGGAGCAAACCACACCAGAGCACCTGCCAACCACCCACGCTGGGGGGGGGGGAAAGGAAGATAATGTATATGGTTTGTGTCATTGAGAAGAGCATTCAGAAAATTAAGTTGAATTCAGCAGCGTTAGGTTTTATAGACGGCCAGCCAGATAATCACCACAGTTAGCCAGGAACTGACTATTTCATCAAAACCAAACCCCCCCCTCATTTCATAACCAACAAAAAATGATGGTAAGTATATCATTATTATTTCATATTTCAAGAAATTCAAGAATTCACACATCCGCACCCCCACCAATTAAAACAAATACACACACCTAGGGGAGAAAAAAAAAAAATGAAAGCCAATTGTTCAAAAGGAATCTGATAACAACATTACTTGTGGAGTTTCGAGTTGACTTAAAAAAGAACACAGAACCTCTACCTGCATATATTCTGATGAAGCTTGTCTTGAAGGTCAATGAAGCTTTCGTACCTCTCCTGCACAAGGACAAAAAACAGGTTTAAAAAAAGTATTTTTTTGTTTTAGTAGAGGTTTTACGGTGCTCGCAACTGCGATAAGGGGTGGATGTCAACACAGAAGTCCTTACAGGGAATCAGACTTACTCTGCTCACCTCTCTAGCTTCAACAGCACAAAGTCTGCTTCGACTATGAAGGCACCCCGGAAATAGCGGGTCACAAGAGTGTGACAAACATACAAAAGAAATGGAGGTTTTGATGAATCAGCCCATTTACAATTACAATTCTACCTTACATAAGAACTCGCGATGTTCATGCCCCCCCCCCCTCCCCTTGAGAATGGCCTTAAGACACTTCAGTCAGTAGCACCGCCCCGGGGGGTAGTATAAATGTAAGACATCAAATGCTTTTATAAAGTATATTACATATCTAAAAAAAAAGCAATTCCTGAATTCAAAACTATTTTCTGGTTGGGATGAATGATTATGCACCTTTGGAGTAGGCACCATAGCATCTTGGGCATGATTTGCTGTTTTTTTTATTACATAAAATGTTCTTAATTTTTCCATAGAAAGATGCATTTTCCCCATATCTCAGATACAATTCCACACTCCATTTGTCTGACTTAGACTGAATATCTTGGGTGTCTTTCTTTCTGTATAATTTAAAAAATTCATATCATAATTCAGAATTATTAGAACCACAGTGATATCAAGACAACAAAAAAATCCCCACTAGCAAAACTGGAACAAACCTGCGTGAACTTGATATTTCTGAGGACAGCTGCAACACAATGCGGTCGAACTTGAGCTGTCTGTGAGAGACAAAAATAGAATTCATTGGACACAAGCAAAAATGTTCTGAATTGAATCAGCAATTAACACTTTGCCATCACAAGGCTCATATAGTAAAAATTCTCGCTATCAAAGGCAAAGGCATTTTGGGGAAAATCCAAAGAAACTGGGTGGTAAACATCGCCGATTAGCGAGATGTGACGGCAAGTGTTAAAAGATTGCAACACAACGAGGAGGAACTTTGTGAATGAGTGTACTTGGAACACATTCTATCAATCTGAGAGACCCGAACCTTCAAGGTGTTTCAAGTCAGTAAGGTACCAGTATGCTTTGACATCCCGCCGTCACAGACTTCTGCTAACCTATGGTCGCTGTTGCCGATCTACCTTTTTGAACAGAGGGCGGCCCCTACAGCCTGCTAAATCTTACCCACAGAAAAACTGCTGCACCTTTATCTGTGAATGCCAACTGGGCTCATGGAAATTCAAGTTTTTATAGTTCTCGCAACTGCATAACATCAAGGAGAAAAAATGAAATCAAATTTGAGTCTGTAAAGTAATGGTGAGGCTCTTAACCTCACTTGCAAAAGAAGTGCATTTGATTCCGATGGGGGTTATCTTATTGACTATCCCCTTTTTTTGTTGAATATAAATTCCTACACAGCCTGGGATTACCCGGAGGGAGCTTGTCCTCTTAATTATCAAAATTGTGTTGAAAATGGGCGTAAAAATGTCTAAATACTTGTAATCATAAAAATGTTGTCCTTGTTAGATGAGTCACGGAGGTCATAAACTAGTGCCTAATCTGGTCACAGCAATGTAGGGCACTTGTAAGGAACATGGAGAGAGGAGGGGGAGGAAGAGAGAAAGCCCCTTGTCTTCCAGAACTGCAGTAAAGAAGAAAACTGTTCTAACATCATGTCAAAAACAGCACAGTGAAGACTCACAGAACTCTGTATAACCAGCCTCTGGGGGGCACCAGTCTTTGGTGGAACAGCCTTGTAGCGAGGAGTGGGATCTCTGAAACGACCAATTCAAAAACAACATCAGCAGACGTCTATATACATTATACACACACCTACAGACTTACAAAGCCTGCTCTACTCCGGCGTTGACCAGATGACAAGGACATGTGGTTACTTGAGGGAGGCATTGCGCTGCCAAGAGCGAAATGCTCGCAGCCAAAGGGATTTGAAAACAACAACATATTAATATACATTATAACTCTTTTCCTTTTTTGTTCTACCTAAATTACTTACAAAATTTTAGACAGGGAAGCAGCCATCCCTACATCTCATAGAAGAAGCACAAGACTCAGGCAAGCCTACAGCTTAAGGACCAGACTGAAGATGTCTATGCAGAGCCCCCTTGGTCTGGGGTTTTTTTTTCTCTCGGTCAAGCAATGATCTACTCTAGCTGTTCAAACTTATTCTCTTTACAACCTGATGAGTGAGTCTGTAACCCTCCCATCCTCTTCTTCAAACCCACTTCACAGTAACCCAATTCTTTGTGGTTATAATACTTTAAAACACAAAAATCTCTGTCTGTTTCAGATGAGAAGAGGTTATTTACTTTCTATGTCTATCATGTAATTAGTAGGAAGGGTCACTTCTTCCAAACAGAGGGGAGTAAAAGTGATGAAATCTACAGCCTATCCACCACACATAGACGATGAAATCTACAGCCTATCCACCACACATAGACGATGAAAGCTACAGCCTATCCACCACACATAGACGATGAAATCTACAGCCTATCCACCACACATAGACGATGAAATCTACAGCCTATCCACCACAAATAGAAACACTCACTTTTGAAGGAAAACCCGTAGGCCTCTGCTCACGCCCTCCACGCATAACAAGTCATATCTGTGGAGAGCATCATAGTCAGAACAACATTTTGTGACAGAACGAAAAGACCGAGGACACATGATCAATGATCGTCATATTAATTGAAGCATGACCTGAGAAACAAAAACACAAACATTTAGAAGGGTTCATATATAATTAATTAACACATAATTTCATTTGAGAGACAGTAGCAGTCTCGTCTTTATGGAAATTTTAGTTTGTCCTTTCCTTGTTATAATATTTGTATTCAAGCCTAACTAAACAGATCCACATTTCCCTCTCAAATTTCCTCATTCCCTTGCTTCTATGATCTTCTCTCTCTACTTAAAAAAACCAACAAAAAAACAATGGTGCATTTCAGTTTGACTGGTATAACACATTTTCATCCTCTTCGCACTAAAGTATGAAGTGCATATTTTATATTTATTATCTTAACTACAAGTTAACACAAACATGAAGGAACGAATATAAAGTGGAATCACACTGCCAGTATTCAATAACGCTGGATTAACTCTTTATCTCTGTTGGGGGGGGGAACACATAATGCCAAGGCCTTATTTCTAAAACTGACATATGTCACAAAACTAGGAACTAAATCAAAACAAGTGAACCTATTTTGCTATCTCTTCATCTCATGAATGATCTCTCAGAAAAAGAGACTTTCTTTCGGCTATCGCTGAAAAGTAATTTGACGTCAAAGGCGTCGTAAAGGAAAGCACCCAAGCCGCTGCCAGTGGCTCATCAGCACAGCGGTTCCGGCTGCAAGCCACTAGGAGCTGCTTGCCGGAGATAAACAGTTAAATACCAAAAATCGTTTATTCAAATATAAAGATAAGTGAGCACATTGTACCAAAGTAACTTGTCATACTATACAGCAGATATACCTGTTAGCCGGTATGTCAATCTTGTACTCCACAACCTCCGAGGCTCCTACTGCCTTTCCTACTCCCTTCTCCCTCTCCATTTGCTCTTTCTCCGAGGTCTGAAATGGAAAGCACACACTACATCATGAATTCGAAATGAAAGAATAAATAGAAGAGAATTCAAATGATGTTGCAACACTGAATTACATAACCTTGGACTTAAAATATTATCTAAACAATATGTTGTAAAGATTTCAAAATCATAAATTCGGGATGCACTTTCCTTAAATTAAAAAGTTGCAAAACAGTTATCATCCGTATTTGTAAAGATGTTAAAAAATCGATGGCAAGAATAGGACAGGATTTTGTTACAGTACTTGAGCTAAAAGATTTGAAAGTAAAATATGCCTCAGCGAGCAGCAAATATAGTGACTTGTACAGAACAAATAACAAGTATTACATTAACCTGTTTCACAGTCCAGTAAATACAAGTACTACGATTTGAAATAACAAACCAGCAATTCACAGCAAATAAAAAATTTTCTGTCACTTACGACTTCATCCAACTCCAGGCCATACTCAAAGCAGAGTTCATCAAATTCCTCATCAGCTGAAAGCAAATGGAAAAAAACCCCATGAAAAACTCAATACCCACATTTTTCTTTGTGTTCCCCTGTTGGATCTCAAGGACAGTTGACTGCTGGTTCTTCAACCTGCAGTACAACTGATTTTTTACGTAATATATGTGACCGTTTATTTCATAGGGTCTCTTGTCTTCAGGCAGCTAGATTCCAATGTATTCTACTAGATCTAGACTATTTTTACAGCTTTGGTTGGTTGGAATTAATGTTTAATTTTGCATGAGTGGTGGCCGAAGCCAACTTAAACATTAGGACCACGAAGGGATCTTTAACGTGCACACAAGACTTTTGTGATTTTTTGCCCTCATCTGACAAAGTTACCAGTTCGATCTTACCTCCTAAGACAAAAGGGTGTGGCTGAAACACAGCAATAGGAGGAAGGAGCCAAGAAGAGCTGTAGAGAGAGAGAGTCAGATAACAGGGAGAAAAGAAAACAGAGAAGGCAGGGAGGTGGGAGGAGACAATGGTGATGAAAGTAGAGGTGACAGTACAGGAATAGAGAACAGGAAAAAAAGGACAAAACTAGACCTAGGGCAGAATGACAACAAGACAAAGATTTGCAGCCGACCGCCATCCTGGACCCAACAATAGTATTATTCTATTATTAACTACTAACATTACACCCTTACTCAAAACTCTACCATACCCCCATAACACAAAGTATAGTTACCGATATCCCAATACTTTCGGGACCAAAAGCCAAAACCTGACAAGGCTCTGACGCCGGCACCTTTTTTAATTTTGACTTTGTTGTGAGTGAAGCAGTGAAGTCAAAACCGTCTGCTAAATTTCCATTCACATCCACTTACTGTATGTTCGTTCCAGAGCTTTGAACAGCTCATCCCTTTTAACAGAAATCGTCGGCATATTGAATTGTAGTTTGAGCTATTTCAGAGCAATAGCAAAAACTGAATAAAAAGAAATTTCGACAATATGTTGTGTCGGAACGCTTCCCTAAACACGAGTAGATCTAGGCCATGCAACGATGACGAAACTTTCTAGGAGATGATCGCAGGTGCAGGGCAGTCGCAACAGTTAAATAAATGTACTAGTAACAAGTAACTGGTAACAACTGCAAGAACGCGTTGTAACAACTTGATGAATAGTGTACAAAAGTTTATGGTCCAGACTCTAGTGAGTCCCTTTTGAAATCCCTCTTTCTGCGACGGGTATATAGACACGTTTTTAATTACTCACGTTTGCACCCTGTGGTTTATAAAACATGCACTTAATCGTTGCCTCGCACGAAACATGTGTCTTTGTTTCTTTGTCTTCGTGTTCTTGTGATGTTTTATATTTAATTTTTCTTAATTATTCTAAATAATTTCATTTCGCTTTAAGGGGTTCAAATCAAGAAGTCTTCGTCTAAATATGAAGGAATAAAGAAAGAGCTTTGTAACTTGGCACACATACTTTCATTTCTCTACACAGTCACCATACAGAGTAACACCACTCTCTGGTAACACATTTCTGCCATCTCTGACTCTGACCTTCAACAAAAGTCCTTGAGAAAGATAAAAAAAAAAGACCCAGAATGGGCCCATAACCAGTGATCTTCCACAGGTTCAATGGCGTCCTCGTTGTCATGGAAACGACGTCCTTTTTTAGTGATTTCTTAAGATTAGGAAACAGAAAAAAGTCTGAAGGAGCTAGGTCTGGAGAATAAGCTGGCTGTCTGGGTGTGGCAGGATTTCAAAGCCGCCCTGTTCTGCTGTCTGGACTGTTTGTTGTGCCCTGTGCGCAGATGCGTTGTCATTCTGTAGGAGGACCCCATGACGGAGTTTTCCACGCCATTTTCTCACCAATTCGGACGACAGTTTTATCAGCAAACCCGAATAGTAGTCCCCTGTGACTGTTTTCCCCCCCTTTTTCCAGGTAGTCAGTCATGATGGTACCTTCACAATCCCAGAAACACGACAGCGTGACCTTTCCACTTGACGGTGTTACTTTTGCCTTCTTTGGACCTCGATACTCGAATAAAAATTCTCTCCTCTTGGGAATCAAACTCGGGTCTCCTGCACGCAACACCGCAGACGCTAGGAGAGAGAGAGAGAGAGAGAGAGAGAGAGAGAGAGAGAGAGAGAGAGAGAGAAACGGTAGATCCTTATAGGATCCGAAGTCTACTCTTAATCGATTTTGGACAACCAAGGGATCTTTAACTTTAACGTGCGCAACTTCCACACGGGACCTCCGAGATTTATCGCCCTTGCCCGAGAAGGTTAGGTGTAGAGGTGTAGATCTTTCCTACCAGAAGACCAGGGGTGTGGCTAAAGGACAGCAGTAAGAAGGAGACAAGGAGTAGCAGTAGAGAAAGGCTGCAGAATGACTATGAGTCAGGAGCCCAGAGGAGGGGGGCAAAGGAGGTGACGGGGTGGGGGCAGAAAGTGGAGACGAAGGCAGACGAGAGAATATTGCAAGTGAGAAGAAACTGAAAAGAAGGAGAAAGGAGACAATTTTAGAGAAGAACATTTTCTGTTGCTACCCGGATTCGAACCCGCAGCCTTTGATGAGAGGCAAACGCCTTAACCTCTAGGCCACGAGAGCCCCCAAAAATCTTTGAACATTACAAATCTTAGTTTTGGAAAGCAACACAATAAGGTCGTGGCGAAGATTAAGAGGTGTTACAAGAGAGTAACATGCACAAAAAAGAGGAGAGATCAGGACAATAGATGTTTGATAGGAAAGAAGGAGCATACTACACCAGAGCACCCACCAACCACCCACGAACACCACAAGAAGAGACAGGGAGAGAAAGAAGAGAGAGTCGGAGAAAAAGTTGGCTCCACTCCCTGCTCCAAGTACACAGATAAACAACGGATCAAACACAATTTGGATAACTGTCAAGACTAACACCAGACAGTACATGTATAGCAGTGAGAGCATACAACTACTGAACAGATTTTTAAAAAAAGAAAGGAAGGTGCAACAGCCCCCTCCCCCCAAGGTAAAGATCGATATGTGTCAGAGAAACAGAAGACAAAACCCGCTCTAAAGAAAGTCTTTTTCTTTCCGACTCACATACTCACTAAATAATAAATTAACAAAACAAACACAGATTGTATTATATTATCATTATTATAACAGTTGACTTTATTGCAAAATTGTCAAAGGAAGGATTAGCCATCATATCATAGCATGTCATGTCAAGAGTGGGAATACACAGTAGGCCTACATGTACCCGAAAGCATTCATCTCTATCTTTTGCAAACACATCCTACCCTCTGTCTATCTCCTTTCTCTCTCTCACTCTCGCTTTCTTTCTCTCTCTCACTCTCGCTTTCTTTCTCTCTCTTACTCTCGCTTTCTTTCTCTCTTTTACTCTCGCTTTCTTTCTCTCTCTCTCACTCTCGCTTTCTTTCTCTCTCTCACTCTCGCTTTCTTTCTCTCTCTGAAAAAGTGTGGGTGGACATAACCTCAACATACTGAGATCACATTCAATGATACTACCGTGGAAACCTGATATAACAGGGGGAAAAAGCGGGTTTAAAAAATTCTGGTTCTTACCAGATTCTTGTTCTTACCCGGCCTGTTATACATGGTTCCATTGTATTTTTCATTGCAGAAGTAGAACAAACCCATCAAAAACTACTGGATGGTGTGGCATATATACCATAGCACACGAACATGAAAGAACAGGGTCTGGCACCCAATATTTCAAAACCGGAGGGCATGGCCATTTCCCAAAAAGCTCGGGGCCCCCAATCTACGAAGTAGTGGGCAACAAATCAAACAAATACAAGTGAACAAGTCCAAATACCTGGGTTACATGATGAGATTCAAGGAAAATGTACATTAATATATATATCAAAAATATCAGAAGTCCAAAGACGAATACCTACAGCAAAAGATTCTTTTTTTCCCCTTTGGTAAGTGTTTTACGGCACTAGCAACGGCATAAGGTCGTATGAGCGCGCGGGGCACATTAAACATTTTCAGTTGGTAGGAAATTTTGAATTTTGGCCAGGTGGCGGCTGAAGCCTACTCTAATCTATTTTAGACCACCAAGGGATCTTTAACATGCGCAACTTGCACACGGGACCTCCGAGATTTTTCGCTCTCGTCCGAGAAGGCTAGGTGTAGATCTTTCCTACCATAAGATCAGGGATGTGACTGAAAGACAGCAATAAGAAAGAGCCAAGGAGTAACAGTAGAAAGAGTCAGGAGCCCAGAGGAGAGGGCAAAGAGGAGAAGGGGTGGAGACGAAATTCCTTATAACAGGTGTGAGTGCTAGACAGTCGATATCAGTATAATAATATATACTAAAAGAAAATTAGAAGTAGGAGCAGCAGAAATGTGGTGGATAATATTATCCTCATGAGAATGCTAAAAATATCATGGAGAGAAAAGAAGACAAACTAAGAAGTCCTGCCAATGTGGACTCTAGACAAGCCATCTGATGATGATGATGACGAAAAGATGATGATATAGGAACAGTATGTGTACAATAAATAATCAATAACTACCACAAGCAGCATGCGTCCCTTTTTGATACAATAGTACCAATCAAACCAGTTGATAGGATTGGACAAGGGACACAAACATAAAAACAAAACAAACAACCCAAAAAAAACCCTACTAAACAAACAACACTATTATAGTTTGTGCGTAGAATTATAATTGTGTTAAAGCAAGGAGTCTACCTGAAAATTTTTCTAATGTATGTTTTTCACCCCCATACCCACACAACAGTGTGATGAAAAACAGGTGAACAAATCAGCCCTTTCAAAGAAAGAAATAAAATGTGAGGTAAGGTGGTGAAATCAGGCGCTCGTGAGGAATTAAAAGAATCCACACTCAGTACCAGAAACTTGTGAGAAATCCGCTAAGGAACAGGGACTCTTTACTTGTGTTTCTTCAAAGTGAATTCACTTTTCTAAATCAAACAGTGAGCGTAGAAACACTTTCGACTTCAAACGTGGAATTTGAGGATAGTGTGGTTGTGAGTGATGACATTGTAGACCCACCAGTGAAGACAAGATCAAGCTGTCAAACTTCTTGTGTGTCAATGGAGAAGTGTAATTTTTATAGTTTATTCAAATCTTTAAAGGACCAGAAGAAGAGAACTGTTCAGCTCCAACCACAAAGCCAGTGCTGAAATGAAAAAGTCTCACAAGATTCGAACTGCTCATCAAAGGGAGAAGAGACATAAAGAACTGGTAGTAGGAAAACTTCAGAGGTCTCGTAAGGATGTGAAGCTAGAAAATGATTCATCGTCAAAACAAAATGATTCATTGACAAAAGAAAATGAACGATTAAGAGTGAGAAATGCAAAGTTAAAAAAGAAAAATGCATCACCTCAAAAGGATTTAGACAAAAAATCAAGTTGCAAAATTGTTCCCTGGAGCAAATGATTCAGGAATGCAGACACAAATTTAAGGAGGTAGAGAAACAGCTGATGGACACAAGCAAGGCAAATGACTGCATGCACTGTCTTGCTAGTGAGAGAAAACACTCTGAAAGTGTTGAGATATCTTCAAAAACCGGAAAAAGATACTCGGTGGATATGGGCACATGTGTTTACCAAGCCCTGCTGTGTGATGTCCCTGTTCAGCATTGAAGACCATTCTTAGATGGCATGATGTTTATTCTACAAGAAGTAACATTTTCGTTAGTACCAAGCGCACAAGTGGCATTATAATAATGATAAATCTATGGCATAATGATAAATCTATGGCATAATGATAAATCTATGAGCTCAATATTCTGGCATCAATTCAAACTGCAGAATTTCTCCTCTCCCATCGTCCTTTGTGTCTATCATGGGATGCAACGACTGTGGATGGCTCGTATGTAAATGAAATACATGTTACAGCAAATGCAACACCATATATGTGCCTCGATGTGTGTTATCTACCAGGTGGAAAAGCCTCAGACTATGTGACCCATATAATGGGCTGTCCTTGGTGAAGTGGCAGCAATTTGGGCCAAGTTTCACGGGAAACCAGAGGGAGAAGTTCTTGTGGCCATCAAATCTAACACAACCTCAACTTAAACTGATTGTGCAGTTGTCAATTTATGAGCTCGGTATTCTGGCATCAATTCAAACCACTGAATTTCTCCTCTCCCATCGTCCTTTGTGTTTAGTTTATCATGGGAAGCAAGGACTGGATGGCTCGCATATTAATGAAACACACATGTTACAGCAAATGCAACATTGCACATGTGCTTCCATGTGCGCTATCTACCACTACCAGGTGGAAAAGCCTAACAAAAAAAATATGGTGAAATGGTATGGGTTTAACGCCACTATCAACACTATTAGGTTATTTAAGGGGGCGGGACCTCCTAGTTTAACGTCCGTCTCCGATAGGACCGAGCCAAGTGGGAAGTTCGTGTGAAGTGCCTTTCTCAAGGACAACGTCGTACTGAGCTGAGGTTCGAACCCCTGAACCCGCAATCTCACGATTACCAGTCCGGTAGCCTAACCACTAGGCTACCAACACCACTGGAAAAGCCTTAGATTACATGACCCATATAATGGGCTGTCCTTGGTAAAGCGGCAGCAATTTGCGCCAAGTTTCACGGGAAACCAGAAGGAGAAGTTCTTATACATAAGGCCATCAAATGTAACACAACGTGCACTTTAACTGATTGTGCAGTTCTGACTTCTTTCGTGATGAGACAACTATGTCCTGACATGGACTCCCAGCTGACCCAACTGCACGCCAACGTGCACTCCCTGGATTATGGGATACCATCTCAACTGAGGCAACTAAGTTTGTTCTTTTTTTACTAAGGCTCTCACGGCCTGGACGGCAATCAAACGATTGAAAGACGGTGCTATGGCAAGAGTGGAACTGCAGCAAATCTCAAAACACTTTTCAAGATGATGATTTTTGATGACGGTGTTGATGATTATATGCAAGTTGCCGTCCCTATACTATGACGAGGATAATGGAAGTTGTCGACCATTGAAAAGAGGGCAGAACAATTCCCTTTTTCAATGAGAACCTGCCGGGCGAGGACTGGCTGTTGTCCTTCATGACACGGCACAAAGACTGTGGGAAAACCCGTGCCTGTGAGAACATCGCTAAAAAGAGAGCAGGTGTGTCTGCTGACACTATCAAAGACTACTTTGACGAACTCCAAAAGACACTTGACGGCGTTCCTCCCACACACATCATCAACTACGCCGAAACCAACCTTTGACCTTTGAATGAGAGCCAAACACCTAAACCTTTTGACCAAGGGAGACCTCCGCCACTGTACAAACATGTGATTAATACGTCTTATTGCCACCATAATATACAACAGTGAGGATGGCATCTGTATCATGTACAGAACTGACGGCAGGCTCTTCAACATCAGGCGCTTCCAGGCCGTTACCAAGGTGAAAGTAAAGAAACAGTCATCAGTGAACTTCTCTTCGCCGATGACTGTGCACTCAACGCTAGCACAGAAGAGGGTATGTATGCAAAACGAAATGAACTGTTTTGCCTTAGCCTGTGACAACTTCGGCCTCACCATCAATACCAAGAAAACCGAAGTCATGTACCAACCAGCCGCCGGACAACCACACACAGTGTCACAAATCATGGTGAAGGGACAGAAACTCCAGGTAGTTGACCACTTTACCTACCTAGGCAGCATACTTTCACGAGCCGTTCATATAGATGCTGAAATTAACACCAGAGTTGCCAAGGCCAACGCTGCCTTTGGGAGGCGTCGCAAGAATGTCTGGGAGCACAGAGGACTCGGCCTCTCCACAAAGCTGAAGGACTAGCCGGCAGTGGTTCTTACCATCATTCTCTACGCCAGCCAGACCTGGACTGTCTACAGCAGACACGTGAAGCAGCTCAATCGATTCCACCTGAGCAGTTTCCATAAAACCTTCCAGACACTGCGGTTTAGAGCGAGCCGGAACCCCCAGCATCTACATCATCTTCCACAAACGCGAGCCAGATAGGCCGGCCACATGGTCAGAAAGGTGGACATCCGGTTGCCCAAACAGCTGATGTATGGAGAGCTGCTACATGGCAAGCGCTCAAGCAGAAAAAACGTTTCAAGGACTGCCTCAAAGTCTCTCTAAAGAAACTTGGAATCCTGAACGACTCGTGGGAAACGCTGGCCCAAGATCGTCCAGCGTGGCGCTGCAAGCTAACAAAGGGAGCCAAAGCAGCAGAAGCCAAGTGAATTGCAGAGGCCAAACAAAAACGCATCATGCGCAAGTCTAGCCCTTCCTCCACCACAAGTCCAACAACAGACTACCTGTGCACACAATGTCGAGGAACCTACAGAGCCCGGATAAGCCTCATCAGCCATCTCCGGACCCACAATCACCATCAACAGACTAATTTGTGAAGTCATGGTCATCTTCATAAGCGAAGGACGAACAACACAACATATACAAGTGTCAACTTTTGGACACCAGTTTTTGCTCCTCTTAGAAGGAAAGAGTGGAGAAAGCCCCTTGAAAGCAACAGACAGACCCATCCATGATCACCTTTTGGGGGGCATTTGTGTCTTAGTTCTATTTGAAATAAACAGTCAGTATAGACCGTTACAAGTCATTTCAGCTTAAGTCTTGATTCTGTAGAAGGCATTTTAATTTTTGTGTCTGTGACAAGTCTAAATATGGGCAATGTCATCCCTTCTCAACACGTATAGAACTTTCTGCTAGGATGTTGTGTCTCTCTCAGCCCGAGTAGGCCCTGACAGGCAAAATGGGAAGCCTGTTTCCTCAATTATCTAACTTGTGTCGATGGGGCGTAAAATATACCTCTACATTAAAGAAAAGTTTTTCAAAGAATAATCGTGATTTGAACCCGGAACCTTCCAATACCGTACATATCATGACACACTCTACATTTTCTACTCCCAGAAAGCCATAATTATCTGCCTCAGCATTGCACAAACTTAACTATACGCAGATGCTGAAACACAATAAGAGATCAAAACGTTTTTTCCTATAGTATATAAAATGTTCGACTCAAAAAAAGGAACACGAAGTATTTTCGCAAATAAAACGCCTCACACATGAAAGCAGCATGGGGTAAATATCGAAGTAGGCAACTGGTTACTTCTGGTTTTGCCATGTGCAGCTTGAACAACACTACACACTCATATATCTTTCAAAATGTAGTAGAACACACATTTCTGCAGCTTCAAAGTCAAGAAAAAGTCAATAGGATGTATATTCCACATGTATACAAACACCTTTCCATGGGATTCCCAAGTCTCTTTTGAACACATATATATGCCACCCTCTCTATACCAAACCATGCCAAAATGTCCCGTGCACAGCTCTAGAGCAACACAATGTCATAGGCCACCTCATGGGGAACATCCTCGTCCTCCAGCTTCGGCTCAAAGATGACCTGACCCGGCGCCGCCGTGACCACCACGATCTCATGGGTCCTCATGTGGCGCTCCAGCCGGGAGGCCGAGGCGAACGTCGCCTCGCAGAACGAGCACTGGATGAGCTGCTCCTCATCCGTGTGTTTGAGCAGGTGTGTCTCCAGGTGGTGGAGCCGCTTGAAGGCGGCCGAGCAGAAGGTGCACTTGTAGGGCTTGCTGGTCGTGTGCCGGAGCATGTGCGTCTTCAGCATGGACTTGGTGGTGGAGGCGTACTCGCAGTGGTCGCACTTGTACGGCCGCTCGTTCGTGTGTTTGCGACGGTGGATGGTCATGTGACTGCGCGTGTAGAAGCCGTCGCCACAGACATCACAAACAAAGGGTTTCTCTCCCTTGTGGTAGCGTTCGTGAGCTGTGAGCGTGCCTTGCTGGCTGAAGGTCTTTGGACAGAAGCTACATTTGTACGGCTTTTCCCCTGTATGTCGACGATAGTGCACTTTCAGAGAGTTTTTATTCACAAAACGCTCTCCGCATACCTCGCACACATGATTTTTCTCACCTCTGTGCGCACGCATATGGTACTCCAGACCGCGTTTTTCCACAAAACTTTTCGGGCACAAGGAACACTTAAACTGGAGGTCTTTGTTGTGAAGCTTCAGGTGCTCCGTCAGCCCCTTTTTGATACGAAACCCTTTACCACACGTGTTGCACACAAACGGCTTTTCTCCTGTGTGAATGCTAGCGTGTTTGATGAGCCCCCATTTGGTGATGAAAAGTTTATCGCACACTTCGCACTTGTGGCAGTTTTCTCGGGTGTGCAGATTCATGTGGGAGGCGAGCGTCTGCTCTCTGAGGAAACCTTTCTGACAGACAGAGCACTTGTACGGCTTGATTCCCTGGTGGACCAGCATGTGGTTTTCCAAGCTCCTCTTCTCGATGAACGTCTTCGAACACAGCGTGCACCTCATCTGCTCCTCTGGGTTATGAATCTTGAGGTGGGCCACCAGGCCTCCTTGCAAGCGGAAACTTTTGCCGCACACATCGCAAATGTGAGGTCTCTCCCCGGTGTGCACAGTCTGGTGAAGCTCCAGGTGTTTGTTACTGACAAATGATTTCTCACACACCTCGCAGCGGAACCTGGAACTTTCATCGTGCAGTTTCATGTGATTGGACAGGCCCTTCTCTCCGTAGAAACCTTTGCCGCACACATCGCAGAAGAACGACTTTTGGCCATTGTGCTTAGCCATGTGACTGTCCAAACAGCGCTTCTCAATGAAAGATTTAGGACACAGATCACACTTAAAAGGCATTGTTTCTGGATCGTGCAGTTTCATGTGATATTTCAGCCCGGACTTTTGCCGAAATTTTTTACCACAAATTTCGCATGAGAACTTTTTCTCACCGGTGTGTATATCTAAATGAGCCTTCAAACTCTGCTCTGAGATAAAAGCTTTCTGGCAATGTCCGCACTTGAAGTCACGTTCGTTGTTATGCAACCTAGAATGCAATTCAAGATTCCTCTCAGTAGACAAATGCTTTCCACACAGTGAACACACAAACGGCCCCTTAGCCTTTTGAGTCCTATTTGTGAGTACCTTCTCATCAGAATCCCCTGGACCTGACTCCCTGCGACTATGGTCATTGTGCTGACCGTTGAGTTCGTGACCCGATGTTTCAACGTGCTCCTCCAGATCTTTTTTCAAGTGAAAGTGATTGCCACAGATACCACAGGCGTATGATTTATCTCCTCCTGGGTGAAGAGCAGTGTAATGAGAAACCACATCAGGAAACGTTTCAAACTCCTCACCACACATGTCACACATAAAGGGTTTCTTCTCGCCACTGTCTGCTTTATCCAGGTGGTTCCCCCAGTGAACAAGAAACTCGTCGCTACACTGGAACGTTTCCCTGCACACTGAGCACATCATTGGGGGAGCAGTGGACTCTTGTGCCGGGGTGTTGGAGTCTCCGTTACCAGTCGTGGCAGAAGATAAAACTTCCGGTTTCAACACATTCTTTATCCACTTGGTCACTTGTTTTGCATCGGAAAATTTGGAGGAAACTCTGACCTGACGAGAACTCCTCCGAATCCCAAGCCCTTCACCGTCGCGCTGATCAGTTTTTCCAACTTCACTTTTCACCTTCACAATTTCGGACTCTGGCTGTCTTTCCTGCAACACTCTGGTTACCTTCTTTTGAACGTTTCTCTTTCCGCCTCCCTTGGGCCTCCTGTCCGGCACCAGCTTCTCTCGATGAGTTATCCCCCCTCCTTCCCTCTTGCTGCCACCAGCAGAGCCAGTCAGGGAATTCTCTTCTGTCTTATCAACGTAACCCACGGACTCTCCTACACCATGACCTTTTCCCTCTGGGGTATCACACACGACACTGCTGCTTGTGGTCGCATGTTGACGGTTTTCATCAGTCTTTGCCAGATTGTGTGGTAAAACTGTGCCAGCCTCCCCAGACATGAGGGCAGCAGGACCCTTGTACACTTCTTTACCATCAAAGTTTATCAATGTGTGGGCCCTCGTGGTAGTATCGCTAGCCTCTATTGGCTCCGCTTTCATGCTACTCTCTGCCCGTCTAAAGCGCTCGTACATGACAGCAATCTTTGGCAGGCACACTTCCTCCAGCTTCCACAGAAGGTAATTCAGCTTGATCACATCGCCTCCAAACAGTCCACATTTCTGGAAAAGTTCCGAAGCGTAACTCCCCCCTGTGTCATACAGCAACGACGTGCCAGCATTGATGAGCGAGACTTCCGAGCCATCGGGGGTGTGCGAGATGTATGCCTTAGAAGTCTGAAAAGTTCCGTAGAAGCTTTGCCAGGTTTCAATACAAGCAGACTCGTCCATATCGGTAAAGCTGGAGTCCATCGCGCAATGTTTGAAACAGCTGAGACAGCTGGAAAGCGTAGTTTCATCTATTACAGCACAGCCATACAAGCCAGAGGCATGGCAATTGACCTGAAAATGAAGGAACAATAACATTTTTTACACAGGTACATGTGCAAGATTGAGGTGGGTTTCGTGAAAGGGTGTGGATATAATTCTAAAAGTTTGTAGACTCATTACTTTATTCTTGTTTTGACTTGATCTATAATTGTAAATTGAATGGGAAATCAAGTAAAACATAATCAGGGATACTACTGGGATTTTTTAAAGTAAACTAAAAATGTATGAAATTGTCTCTTTGCAGATTAAACTAATAAGGGGTTAAACAGAACACTATGTCCCTTTTTTTCCCACCTCAGCGAAAATAAATTTTTTTTTTACATGAGGCATGAGGCGGCTGGCATAACATTTTCATCTTTAAATTTAGCAAAAGCTTTGTCAAATGAAAGTGGCTATTCTCACCCGCCGGAAGTTCTGGCAAGATCAACTCCTCCCCTCTTTTCTCTCTCTCTCTGTCTCTTTCTGAATACTGTCTATCGGTGTGGACGATCAAATTGACCAAAACAAAGTTAAAAAATGATGTTAAAACACAAAAAAGTAAATTAATTTGGTTGTCTACAAAGATGCTACGGCTATTTAACTTTTCGAATCGAGCCGAACTACGCGGGTCGCCATTTTGTTTTGCCCGGAAATTCTCGCGCTACTCCTCTCTCTCTTTCTCTCTCTCTCTCCACTGCCCACAGACAAAACTGTACGCTTTTAGTAGGCTACAGTTGTAATGGAACGTTTGTTTTTTCTGTTATCACAGTGTAGAATTCTGTGGTTTAGGGTGAACGCAAAATTTGGTGAACGCGCACCAGGTGAGAATAGCCACAAGACTCGCCTGCACTATTCTCACTCCGGGTGAGAATAGAGTTACTCAGAGTATAGAGGTGGCCTTGTCAAATTTAGTTTTGACCCCACCGACGATTACTTTTGGTTTCAAACGATTACTTTTTGATGTGCGTGCCGATATGGAGAGATAGTCTATCAAACCTAATTTTAATTGCAAAACAAAACATGAAATCGTGGTAAACTTCAGGGGGTCATGCCCCCCAGCCCCAGAAACACCCCATGTTTAGTTTTTGTTTGTTTTAGTTTTAGGTCATGCCCCTCTGAAACCCCCCTTGACTTGTTTAAAAACAAGTGGAATTTTTAATCCTAGGTTATACAATACCTTATCCCTCGAAACAAATACAAGGCACGGGTTCACTCGGACTTGACCAACAGCTGAGGCAGAATCCAACTGGAGTCTAGAGTAGGAGTAGGAGTATAGATTTAGATCTAGACCTACCGACTACCGACTACCGACGCTTGACGCTTTCGTTCGTTCTTCGGAAAGATTCAGATAATAGTCAATTTGAAGAAACATCGGAACTTAAAAAATAGAAACTTTGGATTTCCGGAAGTATGTAAAAACGAAACATTGTGACTAAAAGTAATTGCCCTTCTTTATAACGAAACAAAACTCGCTCAGACCACTCATCTCTGTTAATATTCTCTTCGGGGAATACAAAAATAAATAAATTCGCGCGCGCGTGTGTTTATGTGTGTTGTGTGTGTGTGTGTGTGTGTGTGTGTGTGTGTGTGTGTTGTGTGTGTGTGTGTGTGTGTGTGTGTGTGTGTGTGTGTGTGTGTGTGTGTGAGTGTGTGTGTGATTTATTTGTATCAGATTCGTCGTATGCGAGAACTGTCCGTTAAATCGAACTGTATCTTCTGTACACACGTTCCACTCTGTCGTCCAGTTTTCTTACGGTCGAGGAGATTCCTCGTCATAAATCCACCATGTCTCTTTGCGACGAAAGCGATTTACCTGCGATCTAAGTGTAGTTTTTTTTATCTTTTAATTTTTTTAGGTAGTCTGTTACGGTGTTCGCTACTGCATAAGGTCATAATAATAATAATATATGAGCACGCGGGACACATTGAACTTTTACAGTTGGTGGGATTTTAAATTTTGTCCGGGTGACGGCCGAAGCCTACTGTTATCAATTTTAGACCACCAAGGGATCTTTAACGTGCGCAACTTGCACCCAGGCCCTCCGAGATTGTTCACCCTTGTACGAGAAGGCTAAGTAGTGTAGATCTTTCCTTCCAGAAGATCAGGGGTGTGGCTGAAAGACAGCAGTAAGAACCTAGAAGGAGCCCATGCAAGGAGTAGCAGTAGAAAGGCTGCAGAAAGAGTCAGGAGCCCGGGGGCAAAGGAGGTGAGGGGGGGGGGGGAAGAATTAGAGGAGACAAAGTTTCAAATAGTGTACTTTTTAATGTTACATATTCAACAAAACACTGGCTCTGTACGTCACAATAAGAACAAACATGTTCTTTTCCTGTACCCGTGATGCAGACAGGCTGGGGATCAGTTTCAGTGGTCACGCAGTAATTCTACTGAATGTTGTCCAAAAACACCTTAGTAAAGGTTTTTGTTTCAGTTATCACTACACTGTAGTGGAAAAACCCCCCAAACAATTGACATGGCTACAAAACAACATTAATTCCACTTTTTTATCTTTAGTAAATCCAAAGTTGTGATCACAGTTGTTTTACTAATGCCCAAACGTAGACTTACTTAAAACAGCAATAGAAGGAGCTTTAGTTTAAGTGCTGTAAATGATCTACTTTAGTTCTTATAATCAATATAAACCAAAGTTTAAAACCACATAAGAAAACACTAATTATTTGGTATAATTCGCAAAAATAAGCGGACACAAGAATGAAAAATACAGTTTACTTTTCAAATGTCACAATGGAAAGTTTAAATCGACTTTTTGAATAAAATTAACTTAAAATACATGTATTCATCATTTGTTTGACAGAGTTAGTTTTACCAAGAGCTTCAATATATTGCATTCCTACCCCTTATGGCAGAAAAACTCAGGAATTTTTTTAATGGCTCATCTTGATTTTATTTGATGCCAAACTCATGCATTTGAGGAGGGAAAGGGGGGGGGGGGTGGAATTGGGATTCGGAAGGAGAGAGAGGGTTGGGTGGTTGGGAGGTCCCCATGACACCCACATCTTTTCAATTTCATAGGCCTACTTCTCAAAAGTTCTATAGGCCCTAGATGATCTATATATACACTTTGATTCAGTCAATAAGAAATAAACCACTTCGTAGATAAAGTGCATGCTGATGAAGAAATAAAGGGTTGGTTTTTTTGGGTTTTTTTTAAAACCTGATCTATAATTTTAATATTATACACACGTATATATATTTAAATTATAGACTCAGGAACGAACTTTGTTTCGCCGTACTCGAATAGATTCGTTTTGCAGATAATTGATCATAGTTTTTGTAATGAAAAATTATTATACTTTTGTTTCCTGCCGCCACCAAGGTTTTGTTTTTAAATTTAAACATAAATATTATCGTCTCCATGGACACTCACGCTCACTCGATCCAGATCTAGATCTAGCCTCCTACTGTAGTGAGAAAGACAGAATGAAAACATTGAGTGTGCTTTTTATTAGTTTTTATACGGCATGCCTCTGTTCGTACGGACTCCTGCACTGTTTGAGTACTTTGTAGGCATGTGTCTGCTTTCTTATTTAAACTCTGGCAGCCCAATATCGACTTTGACCCCACATAAGTTTGACGAGTCCCGGACCAGCACTAGCTCCCCAGCGACACGGCTGGATCCTCTTGATCTAGGGCGCCTAGGCCGAAGCTTACCGAGGTTCAGATGTGAGTAGATCTATCCATATCTGTCTTTTTATATGGTCTGTTGGCCTACAAACTCTCTTTCACTTAACCGGCAGTAAAGCATAGGCCTACTACTGAATCCAGATGACACGTTTATGGTGCCCATTACTTTAAAATAACTTTGTTTTAGATCTAGGCTAGATTTCTAGATCTAGATCTAGATCTAGATCTAGATTCTAGATCTAGAATCTAGATCTAGGCCTTATTACACCATTCAAGCCAACAAAAGAACATGACATACACACACTTCATGGGACGTTGAGCTCTAGATCTAGATCTAGTTGGTCACCCAATTTCTACCCAATTGCTGTGCTCTAGATCTAGACCTATATCTAGATCTAGATTCTGTGATTTCTTTTTCAGGTTTTATGAAAAATGGCTGCACTGTTGTGAAAATTGTGAGACCTGTGTGTAAGGCAGGAGTTCTGGCCAACGACACGAGAAGCTATGTCAAGGTGGACATCACTGTCTCTTCTTCACGCAATTGTAGCTTTCTCCACACTCTGACAGACTCTGTCAGCAACATCGAGGTACAGTGGCTGTGGAACTCTGAGAGAGGGAACTTTGGGCACATTCTGCGTTGTAGGTAAGGTTGTATGGTACTGAAAAGGTTGATTGACTAACGCTATGATCGCTGTCTTTTATACTTGCAGAATCTAACTGTATCACCATGATCTAGGCCTAACGAATTGTAATGGCTTTTGATTTCTTTATATTGTGCATCTATATTATCTTTGCTCCAAAGTAGAGTTTAAAGTATTACCCTTACACATAGGCCTAGATATATCCTTATAAGGTTCAGAAAAGTACGTTCTTCCTTATCGTTACAAGTTACAATACAGCCACAAACGGAAACAATGCACAATTGGAAAAAAAAATAGAATAACAGCTCTTTTCATTTAACAAAGTATCAACAAACCAATTGAACAGACCAACTAGGAGAAAATTTAACAACTAGAAATCTAGCCTAATTTAAAGAATACTAGTCATACTTTGAACAAACTGGGTTATTTTGGTGTCTATTTGAAATTAAACTGCCGCATTCTTATCGGCCAATGACAACAGTCTCTTGGGAACAAAGGGTTCAACAACTCTAGATTAAGATCTTATGATAGACATAGTCGTAATTATAATGTACTCGAGTGTTTTGTTTTGTTTTTACAGGTATCTGCCTTCCTGCACTGTGCCCCTGGGTTTCCTTCAGAACGATCAGGGAAATGTCAAACGTTGGTTAGACGTTCGAGTGCTACGTAATGGAAATATACTTTATGGAAATGTCTCAGCTTATATGCTTTCCACAAAGCCACAAAGAAACTGGGGTCAGAAAAAATCAATTTCTCACAATCTGCCAAGTGCAGGGCTCCAAAAGAAGGACATGAACAGTTTCCATCTGACACAGCTTGTCGCCTCTAATTCTAAGCCTCCTCCTAGGAACTTCAGTCATGAGCAGATACCGTTAGTCTGGCACAAAACATCTGTTCCTGGTGGGAAAATAAATCTGCTTAAAGAAGTGAACAGTTCGGACACCACCGGAAAGTCAAAAATTCACCAAAATGATAAATATAATTATTCTGAACAGAACAGAATTCCCCAAAACAGTAATGAAAATATAATGCCTAGAAAGACTCTCTCAAGGTTGGACAAATGGAGGGAAGCGCACACAAGACAGAGCAATCGTTCATCAATCTTGAGCAACAATACTTTTAGTAAGACAGACAAAGTTCAACTTCTAAAGTGGCCAAGTTCTGCAGACATCAATGTGGCCCATCAAGATATTCTGGTCAAGGAGAGGCAAAAACGGAGAGCTGCTGTCAATGAAGAAGAAGATCTGGCCGTTCTTATGCAAGGGGAAAATCAAGGAGATCGAGAGAAAATGTCGGAGATGATTGCTTCGGACTTCGCGGTGCCTGAGAGATTTGACAACGCCGTGTCGAAAAACACCGAATCAGACGGACGACTTTCTGACACTGACCGGCGGCTCAAGGACATGATGACCGACCTGAAGAGAGAAGAAAGCCTGGGAGACGATGGTACGCTACCAGGTATGTCAATAAATACGTATAGACAGGAGGGCCGTGTTGGTTCACCAGATGTGGGAAAAAACAAAGAGAGTGTTGTGAGCGCTGCGGAGAAACGTGTCAGAGAAGCCGAGGAAGAGTTGAAGCAGGTGGAGCGTGTGGAACGTTTGGGGAGTGAGGGCTTCCGCGTGATGGCGCCGGCTGTGGTGAGGAGGAAAAAAGTGGCGGCTCAGAGGGCGCTGGATCTTGCGAAGAAAAGACTGGAGAGTGTTTTGGGCAGTGCCAGCCAGCCGAGAAAGGTGGAAAACAGAACTGTGGGTATGTAAAAACACTTTCAATTTTCCATGTATAGGAAATCTCCAGTGTGTCTATAATTTGTGAGGTACCGAGGTGAAATCAGGGGCTCATCAAAATAATGAAATCAAAGAAACTGGCAGTTTTCTGAACGATTGGAAACTGTGTTTTTTTCTGTGGCTTTAAGATACGTTAAAAATATTTTTCTGTGTGACAATAAATTGACCAGCTCCTGATTCCACCGCGTCATGAAACATTTATTGTGGTTTTACTACAAGCCAGTCTGTGGCACAATCAGCATTTCCGTATTGTTCAGAGCATGGAATAAAACAAATGTAACTTTCAGCCTTACGAAATGGGCCAGTATTATAATTTGCCAAACTGAAAACTCATAACTGTGGAGCCCTTCAAATTCTGAGTCAGCAGAGAGCAACGCTGTTCAATTGTTCAGAGTGAACGTTCACAAGGATCTAGTTTACTCTTTTGCCAAGTATTGCTTGCTAGATCTAGTAACCTCACTGCAAACTTATTTTAACAAAGGAGCAATTACTTTTATTGTTTTGTTCCAGAGAATTCTGGGGGGAGCAGAAAGCTGAGAGGTCTAGTTGTCATCGAGGTAGGTTTTGTAACTGTTGTCCATTGGGTTGTGCGTGATCCGTTCTGACTTTGACAAGAGAAACAGACCAGTCAGTTGAGTCAGTCCCCCTTTTGGCTCATTTCACACTCTGTACATTCTGTACATTCTATACCCCGATGAGATTTCCTTGCTCTATACGTAGAAATGTATGGAATTTATAAATAGCTATCCTTGAGTTATATATATATATATATATATATATATATATATATATATATATATATATATATATATATATTTATGTGCACATTAATGAGCTTCTTTTTATACATACCCATGAATCAGGCTAAGCTCGAGATGGGTCACATCAGTTAGGACATAGCATTTGTTTGGCTTGTTTATTTTTGTTTTCATTTGTTTCCCAAAGTCTGTATTACGCTTGTGTGTGTGTACATGTGTGTGTGTATATATATATGTGTGTGTGTGTGTGTGTGTGTGTGTGTGTGTGTGTGTGTGTGTGTGTGTGCCTGTATGTATGTGTGTGTGTGTGTGTGTGTGTACTTGTATACATGTGCGTGTACATGTATGTGAGTGTGTACATGTGTGTGTGTTTGTCACTCCGTCCCTACTAGCCGGTGTGGGCCCCGTGGTCTTCATGGAGCAAGTGTTCGGCCGAGTGCAGCCAGGGCGGGTTCAGCGTGCGGCGGAGAGACTGCGACACCTTGCCCGACAACCCCTGTGAGGGCGTGAACTTTGACATGAGGCCATGCAACATAGGGGTCAAGTGTGAAGGTGAGACGAGCAGACAGGTGAGACAGAAAGCTTGGTGAGACAGACAGACAGACTGGTGAGACAGACAGGTGAGACAGACATGGAGGTGAGACGAGCAGATAGGTGAGACAGAAAGCTTGGTGAGACAGACAGACTGGTGAGACAGACAGGCAGGTGAGACAGACAGGGAGGTGAGACAAACAGACAGATGAGACAGAAAACGTGGTGAGACAGACTGACTGGTGAGACAGACAGGGAGGTGAGACAGACAGGTGAAACAGACTGGTGAGACAGACAGACAGGTGAGACAGAAAGCTTGGTGAGACAGACTGACTGGTGAGACAGACAGGTGAGACAGACAGGGAGGTGAGACAGACAGCCAGTCTTATTTGCTAAAATTACGGTGAAAGAGGTTTGGTGAAGTCATAAGTACTTTTCTGTTGACCGTGCTGTCCTTTTATAATATGGTTAACATAACAACAAACAATGGTCTTATGAAAATCTTCTGGAAACACAACAGACATAACCATAGATGGGGAGAGAATGGAACAAGTGCACCAATTCAAGTACATGTATCTAGTGCCAACAATCACAGGTGATGGGAGAAGTGAAAAAGAAATAACATAAGAACAGCGGCTGCAAAATCAAGAATCAGCCAAACGTACAAACTATTTAAATCCAGGCAACTATCTCTCACTTTAGGAAAGAAAATGCTGGAATGCTACTCCTTCCCCATACTCCTATAGGGCGCAGAGACCTGGACTTTGACAAGGAAAGAAGACAACAAAATAAATGCGTTTGAGATGTGGTGCTAGCGTAGAATGGCCAGAATAAGTTGGAAAACAAAAACTGCCAACAAAGAGGTGTGTCAGATTCTACTCACAAAACAGACCCTGCTGAGCTAAATAAAATGTAGAAAAATACAATACTATGGCCATTTAAAAAGACAGGAGACCATTATGAAAACACTGAGTAAACTTACCTAACTAGGTGCGTGCGGGTGGTGTGTGGGTGCTACGGTGTGGTTTGCTCCTTCTTTCCTATCATACATCTAACATCTTTATCTCCCCTCCTTATTTTCTATGTGTTTGTTACTCTCTTGTAACACTTTTAATCTTCGGCACTTATATGACCTTATAGTGTCGCAAGTGCTGTAAAACTCTTACGAAAACGAAAACTAACAAGATCGTGTTGTTTTTCCCGCCAACCGGCCAGCGACCTGGCAAGACTGGGGACAGTTTGGCCCGTGCTCCGTGACGTGTGGGAGGGGCGTGCGGGCGCGGAGCAGGCTGTGTGTTTCCCAGGACAAGACCGTCAGGTGCAAAGGTCAATCGTCCAGCATCGAGAGGTGTGAGCAGCCCAGGTGTCAGGTGAGAGCTGCTTTTTCGACATTCTCAGGTGAGCTGGAATGTTGAGAAAAAAGGGAGGTGAGACCAGATTGTATTAGATACTTTTGTTTTGTTTGTTTGTTTTTGTAAAGTGTTTTACGGCGCTCGCAACTGCATAAGGTCATATGAGCGCGCGGGACACGCTTAATATTTTCAGTTGGTAGGAAGTTTTGAATTTTGCCCGGGTGGCGGCCGAAGCCTACTCTTATCGATTTTAGGCCACCAAGG
>NW_004797426.1:969918-972973 GCF_000002075.1 Aplysia californica | reverse complement strand
GTTTCTGTCTTTTCTTCAAGCGGCGGCCGTTGGTGGGTACTCTGGTGTGGTTTGCTCCTTCTCTCCTACCAAACATCTATTGTCCTGATTTCTCCTCCTTCTTTTTGTGCTTGTTACTCTCTTGAAACACCTCTTATCTTCGGCACTTCTATGACCTTATTGGGGAGGAGTTCTGCAGAGGGCCGCCGACCAACAACATCTAACCCTAACTCTAAGCCTATCCTTATCCCTAACCCTATCCATATCCCTAACCCTTACCCTAACCCTAACCCTAACCCTAACCCTAACCCTAACCCTAACCCTAACCCTAACCCTATCCCTATCCCTAACCCTAACCCTAAACCTAACCCTAACCCTAACCCCAACCTTAACCCTTACCCTAACCCTAACTCTTGTATAGTTTGCTCAGTGGACCTTGTCACGGTAAGTGCCGGCCCTCTGCGGAACTCCTCCCCCTTATTGTGTTGCAAGTGCCGTAAAACTCTTACAAAACTCACTTTCTCCCAGCGGCGGCCGTTGGAGGGGGCGTGGCCGTGGTGGACGATGCAGACATCGCCAGTCCTCTCAGTGTGGTGGAGAGTGGCGGGAAGGACGGGCCACGTGTTGTGTCTGTGTCTACACCAGGTGGGGGCTGTGGGTGCTAGTGTTGTTGTTGTTGGTGTTGTTGTTGTTGTTGTTGTTGTTGTTGTATACCTATTTTGATCCCGTTTTATTCACTTGTTTATCAACAAATACAGTTGTAACTTGGCATGTACGTACAAAAAGTACAGATCTAATCATTGGTTTCAGGAATTTTTAAATGTATATTCTTTAGTTTTCATTATATGGCACTAAAAAACCGGCTTATTGCATAATTGTGAAAAAAGGGAAAAATCAAGCTTTCGGGGGCCATTTATCAAAAGCTACATATGCAATCAAATCTTCTTCAATACTTTTTTTAAAACTAGGTGTCGTTAACATTCTGTGAACGTTACATTAAAATTGAATGTGCGGTACAAAACACGCTTTTTGAGACAAATAAAATGGCAATTATTTACTTTAAAAGGGTCCCTACCCTCTGCTCTGAAACCTCTTCAAACACCACTTTTGGGTACAGAAACTTTTACTTACGTTTTTGGACATTGTTCAGGAGATGTCCAGGAAATATAATACATGTAAGTGATAACCCCTAATACATGTAAGTGATAACCCCTGTTTTTCATAATTTCACCCAAAAACACAATGTGTGGCCCCTAATACAATAACGGGCCTTTAGAGGGCACAGAGGTATTTCTTTTTAAAAATCCTGCCACCATATTATCATTGGTAGAATGTACAACCATAAGTCTGTGTGTGGGTGGTTTGGCGGGTGCTTTGGTGCGGTTTGCTTCTTCTTTCCTATCAAACATCTGTCGTCCTTATCTCCCCTTCTTCTTTTTTATGTTTGTTACTCTCTTGTAACACCTCTAATCTTCTGGCACTCATATGACCTTACGTAGCTGCGAGCGCCGTAAAACATCTACTAAAGCTATAAAAAAAAAGTCTGTGTAGCTACCATGAACACCTCTATTCTCTTACTAGGAGAACTGTTGGAGGACACGAAAGCTTGTTTTTAATATTTTTGTGTTTTTCCCCCACGTCTGTCAATAGCGACCCCCCCGGGGCGGTGCCACTGACTGAAGTGTCTTTAGACCATTCCCAAAGGGGGGACATTTCTCGTTCTAATGCACAGTAGAATTGTAAATGGGCTGATCTAACAATGTCATGCTCATAACTGTACCTAAACTACAACAGGGAACTGCTGCTTTTTCCTTCCTTATCCTTATTATCGTCATTTTCCTCTACTTCTTATGTATGTTTGTCACTCTCTTGTGACCCGATATTTTCGGGGTGCCTTGATAGTCGAAGCAGACTTTGTGCCGCTGAAGCTGGAGAGGTGAGCAGAGTAAGTCTGATTCCCTGTAAGGACTTCTCGGTTGACATCCACCCCTTGGCGCTCATATGACTTTATACAGTTGCGAGCACCGTAAAACCTCTACTAAAACTAAACCTTTACTAAAAAAAAAAAAAAGAAAAAAAAAAAGAAAAAGACTTGAAAGCTTGTTTTCATTTTTGGGGGTATTTTTGTGTTTTCCCCACGTCTGCCATTAGCGTCGGCAGAAGAAGACAAGGACAGCGAGTCGTACTTGAGCCCAGAAACGTTCATCTTCATCTCCCTGCTGCTCCTGTCTGTGGTTCTCTTCATCGTGGCCTTCTGTATCTGGTTGGTCCAGAGGTGAGTCAGGATGGGACGACTCAAAGGATTTTATAGTACAGTGGAGTCCGCCTAAAGTGAACACGCTTTATTCCTACAATCGGTTTAAATGAACGATTTTCTGTGGTCCCGATTGAAACATTATTTGTTACAGTAAAAAAAAAAAATAGTGGATAAAATGAACCAGTTTTAAGGGGAAATCGGATAAAGTGAACCCCCAAGATGAGTGAAAGCAAAGAACGGACCGACCGTGTCACTGTCGCCATGCTGCATAATTCTCTGTAGTGTCCATTAATTTTGTGGGTGGTTGGCGGACGCCACTGTTAGATTCTACTGACTTATTTTTCCCCTCTTCTGCTTCAGTCTGTCTGTCCAACTCTAAGTTCAGTCTGTCTGTCCAACTCGAAGTTCAGTCTGTCTGTCCAACTCTAAGTTCAGTCTGTCTGTCCAACTCGAAGTGAGGGTTATTTAGCCAGTTTGCTTATGTCTTTACCCTCACTCTAAAGGCTGGCATTTCTGTAGCTATGGTTGAACCTGCTCTACAAAAGAACCATTTCCCACTTTGCACCTTGCGAGGTTTATTTGCTTTGTCGTAATGATACATCGTTGATGATACTGCCCAGTTTGCCGCAGCTACAAGCTCCAATTGCGTTTCTGTCTTTTCTTCAAGCGGCGGCCGTTGGTGGGTACTCTGGTGTGGTTTGCTCCTTCTCTCCTACCAAACATCTATTGTCCTGATTTCTCCTCCTTCTTTTTGTGCTTGTTACTCTCTTGAAACACCTCTTATCTTCGGCACTTCTATGACCTTATTGGGGAGGAGTT
>NW_004797426.1:949866-969354 GCF_000002075.1 Aplysia californica | reverse complement strand
ATGGAAGTTTGACCCATGTCAAAGGTTGGGGGTGGCTGACGATTCGGGAGGTGGCTGCGGGTTGACGAAAGGGAAAAGCGCAGCGGCGGCAGACAATCCCAGCTCGGCGTTGGCGACGGCAGTCTCAATTAGAAAGAAAGAGCTTGAAAGTCTAGGCGCGCCCACAAACACAGTCATTAATTAATGTTTCCCTGCTGATGCAAATGATCAAGGGAAGCTTGCTTTTTTGTTTTGTTTGACTGATTGCAGAGAACTGGCTTCATTCTGACTATATTTATATATAATTTTTATATATAATATGTAATATGAAGAACTGTTTTCAAAATAGAAATGAGACAAATCCATTATTTTCATTCACTGAAGTGATGCTGTAAACAAATCGCTAACCTAGAATTACGAGGCTATGTATATCTACTCAGTGACTAGATTTGACAATTTGAACATGAAAAAGCTTTGAATATCTTGATGACAACTCCGAATGATAGTACGCTCTTGAAAGACCAGATAGAGCATTTAATTTTGGTCTCAGTAACTCAAAACGACCAAAAATGTCAGATAGAACTTTGTAATTCTCCCGAGGTAGCGTAATGTCTCTGTGTTGCCCAACTCTCGCAGTGGGGTTGGCTGGCGGATGCTCTGGTGTGGTTTGCTTCTTCTTTCCTATCAAACACCTATCGTCCTGATCTCTCCTCCTTTTTTTGCGATTGTTACTCTCTTGTAACACCTCTAATCTTCGGCACTTATATGACCTTATTGGGTTGCAAGTGCTGTAAAACTCATACTAAAACTAAAACAACTCTCGTGCCAGGTCTCGCGAGGCCCGGATGAGCGCCGAGCTGGCAGACGCCAAGCCGTTCTACAGGGACGATGGGATGGATGATGATGACGACATGGGGGCGGGGGGTCCGACCCACGGGCTGGTCAGGCCGGCTGTGAAGGATAAGGACTGCCATGTTGGCAGTAGTAAGTCCACGCTTTGTTGAGTTGTAGTTACTACATTCGAACATATGTAAGACAGGTGGGCGTGTAAGACAGGTGGGCGTGTAAGACAAGTGGCCTTCTAAGACAGGTGGCCGTCATGGATAAGGACGACTGTATTGGCAGTCGTAAGACCACGCTTTGTTGAGTTGTTGTTACACTACAACATATGTAAGACAGGTGGACATCTAACGTCTAAGACAGGTGGCCTTCTAAGACAGGCGGCCTTCTAAGACGGGTGGCCTTCTAAGACAGGTGGCCTTCTAAGACAGGTGGCCTTCTAAGACAGGTGGCCGCCAGGGACAAGGACTCCGCTGTTGGCAGCAGTAAGACCACGCTTTGTAGTTGTAGTTACACTTGAACCTGTGTAAGACGGCCATGTTGGCAGCAGTAAGAGCACGCTTTGTTGTTGTTATTATTACACTCGAGCCTGTGTAAGGCGGCCACCTGTCCCATTGTCCAGGAGAAAAGTGACCGTCTAAGACAGGTGCAAGTTGCGCACATTTAAGATCCCTTTGTGGTCTAAAATCGATAAGAGTAGGCTTCGGCCACCACCCGTGCAACATTCAAAATTTCCTACCAATTGAAAATGTTTGGTGTGCCCCGCTCGCTCATATGACCGTATGCAGTTGCACTAGCGGTGTAAAACACTTACCAAGAAAAAAGAGTGTATCAAATAAGGAAAACTGCAAAAGTATAACAAAACGAAATGTGTCAGACGAGGGAGACGAGGTAAAATAACAAATTGGTCGCCAAAACTCGGAGAACGAGCGACGCTTCTGTCACCAGTTCACGTTCATGTCCATTGTTAAAGACTGGGTAAACAGTGACCAGTTACCTCACTTACGATTTGTGTAGGAGTTGTGGGCGGGGCTTATAGGTTGTGACGAATCACACGCTTCCCTCACCAGCCGCTGAAAAAGTATTGTTACTGGGTGGTCAACTTGGGTAAACGTGGGTGGTCAACTTGGGTAAACAACAGTGGGTGGGACCTACCCAACACGATCGGACATTGGAGGGACTAACAACAAGGACAGGGGAATGGATTCTGACGGCTCGTCCACAGCGTCAGGGGCCAGTACAGAATTTAATATATGACACAGCGTCGGGCGATGAGAGATTTGTAAAGCCGTTCTTAGACTCTTTGTATTTTTTTTTTCTTTTGATAGGTAAAATTGGGCGGCCGCAGCTATGTTGTTCAGATGACCGTTCTATGCAGTGAAATTACACAGGAAAAACACGCAGTGGTTGGGTTGGGTTTTTTTTTTTTGGGGGGGGGGGGGGGGTTTGAAATTAATGGAAAGTGGCCGTTTGTACAGGTGACCGTATTATAAAGGTGTGGCTGTCATGGCAGGTTCGACTGTACTATGGAGTCCACTAAAAGTGGATTCTTTGAGACCAGAAGAAAGTGTTCACTTTATCCGAGGTTCAGTTGAACCATTTGGGTAGGGTGGAGGCCTAGAAACAGCAGCTACGCGCAGTGATGGGTGTAGGGGGGAGGTGGGCGGGGCGTGTGTGGGGTGAATCTGATTGTACGTGTGCGAACACTCAGGCTAGTGCTGTGTGCTGTGTGCTGTGTGCTGTGGAAACCTTGAACCACAACGTTGGTTGCAACACCCAGGGCAGTGCCACTGACTGAAGTTGTAGAATTGATTGTAAATGGACGGATTTATCATTGTCATGCTCAAAACTGCGCCTGAACTTCAACAAGGAACTGCTGCTTTTTATTTCCTAATCCTTACTATCGTCATTTTCCTTCTAGTACTTTTTTTTTTGCATGTTTGTCAAACTCTTGTGACCCGCTATTTCCGGGATGCCTTGATAGTCGAAGTAGACATTGTGCTGTTGAAGCTAGAGAGATGAGCAGAGTAAGCCTGATTCCCCGTGAGCACTTCTCTGTTGACATCCACCCCTTGGCGCTCATATGACCGTATGCAGTTGCGAGCGCCGTAAAATCTCTACTAAAACTAAACTAAAAGTTGGTAGTGTGTGATGCGGGAACGATGAACCATACAGTTTTGTGTGTGTGATGTTTGAACCATGAACCACAAAGTTGTTGGTGTATTATGTGTGGTGTGTGAACCATGAACCACAAAGTTGTTGGTGTATTATGTGTGGTGTGTGAACCATGAGGCTGGCGGTGTGTCATGTTCCCCTCCCTGTCTGTGTCTTCAGAGAGCCGGAAGGCTGTGCTACGATCTAGGGCCAGGCTCAAACGGTTTCGCGCCATGGGGCTCCCGGCACGGGCGGCCAGAGAGAGAGGGAAGTTGATGAGGCTGAGGAGAAAGGTGTGGAAACGTTGGTTGTGGTAGCGGCAGTAGTAGTGTAGTGTTGATGTCACTGCCTGATAGTTTATTATGCTCTAGCTGAAGAAAGTCGTAGGAAGTTGTAATCAGCAAAAAGCATGTAGCGACTTTATTTATATTATTACGTGAAGACTGTGGGGGTACCTTTTTAGAGGTTGAACCATCTTGTAGTATACGCCTGCTATTCTCTGAAACGTACCTTTTTTTTCCTTTCTTTTTTGGTAAGTGTTTTACGGCGCTCACAACTGCATAAGGTCAAATGAGCGCGCGGGACACATTAACATGTTCAGTTGGTAGGAAATTTTGAATTTTGCCCAGATAGCAGCTGAAGCCTACTCTTATCGATTTTAGACCACCAAGGGATCATTTTTCGTGCGAAAAATGCGAACGGGCCCTCCGTTGTGTGGTCTTGAGATTCGTCTCGCTTACAACTGCCTGATGTTTTGCCTGTGGGTGGCAGATAATCTAACTGCCGAAGTTTGAAAAGTGGGTGGTTTGCAGATGCTCTGGTGCGGTTTGCTCATTCTTTCCTATCGAACATCTGTCGTCCTTATCTCTCCTCCTTTTTTATTTTTGTCCCTCTCTTGTAATACATCTACTCGCTGGCGTTCATATGATCTTATTGTGTTGCAAGCGACGTAAAATCTTACTGAAACAAAAACTGAAAGTTTTTAAAATACATGTATAGACATGACAGGATTTTACTGAAAAATGTGAATAAAGGCATAAATGATGCGGATTTTTAGTTTCCACATACTCTCAAACTAAGGAAATAACTCAACTTTGGCGGACATTTTTTTGCTAATCTTACCTCTGAAACCAGATGACCGCCAGCCCCTTCAACCGCCGATATATTGACTTGTATCCAAGATAAATGGATATGTTTTTCATAAACAGCAAGACAACTGGACAGATGATACCAATAACTCCAAAATACCCCACACTCGACGAGCGTCTGATTCCACCGAGTCGTGACACAATTTGTTTTTATTTCCACAAGCTGTGAAATGATAATACTTTGTCCGATGAAAAATATTAGAGCTGTAGGTCTAGATTTTTAAAAAAAAGTTTATGGGGGTGTGCTTTTGTTTTTAAAAAGAGAAAAACTAGGCATACAATTTACTTGTCATTCGTGTGTTGTGTGTCTGTCTATCTCTGTTGTGTGTCTATCTATCTCTGTTGTGTGTCTATCTATCTCTGTTGTGTGTCTGTCTATCTCTGTTGTGTGTCTGTCTATCTCTGTTGTGTGTCTATCTATCTCTGTTGTGTGTCTATCTATCTCTGTTGTGTGTCTGTCTATCTCTGTTGTGTGTCTATCTATCTATGTTGTGTGTCTGTCTATCTCTGTCGTGTGTCTGTCTATCTCTGTTGTGTGTCTATCTATCTCTGTTGTGTGTCTGTCTATCTCTGTTGTGTGTCTATCTATCTATGTTGTGTGTCTGTCTATCTCTGTCGTGTGTCTGTCTATCTCTGTTGTGTGTCTATCTATCTCTGTTGTGTGTCTGTCTATCTCTGTTGTGTGTCTATCTATCTATGTTGTGTGTCTATCTATCTCTGTTGTGTGTCTATCTATCTCTGTTGTGTGTCTGTCTATCTCTGTTGTGTGTCTATCTATCTCTGTTGTGTGTCTATCTATCTCTGTTGTTGGTGTCTATCTATCTCTGTTGTTGGACACACATCTATCTCTGTTGTGTGTCTATCTATCTCTGTTGTGTGTCTATCTATCTCTGTTGTGTGTCTATCTATCTCTGTTGTTGGTGTCTATCTATCTCTGTTGTTGGACACACATCTATCTCTGTTGTGTGTCTATCTATCTCTGTTGTGTGTCTATCTATCTCTGTTGTTGGTGTCTAAGACGAAAAGGCAAACACAGAACGTTGTGTGCGCTCATTGAGAGGTTTGTTTTGTGACGACGTGCACGTCACAACAGCGTCACACGGTGTACTGAGCAAACCAAATTGTCACTTCTTCTTTTTGCAGATGTAGATTCTCCCAAACCAAAGCCACCCCCACCGGACAAAAACGATGACAGATTTCCACGTGATACTAATGATGATGGTGATGATGATGATGATGATGATGGGCCCAAACCTCCATATCATCGACACGGTCCCAATGACAACAACGACGACGACGACTACGATAGCTCAAACTTCTCGGGTGGTTACGACCGACACGGGGATGACGACAATGAACCAAAGCCGTCAGACGATGGTGAAGACAGCAGAAGATCTCCCGGGAGAAAAAGTTCACCGCCCCCTGGGGATGAGTTTGTCGGGGAGGGCAAGGACGACGGGAGCTCAGCGCAACATGGAGGATATGTGGGTGATGAGGGGAGGTATGGGAAAAAGTCCAGCCGCCTCACCGACCGTTACTCAAAACGTGGGAGCGTGGGAGAATATTCTGATTCACCAGAGCAACGGTCGTCCTTCAGACAGCGAGCGTCAGACAAGATTGTGCCGCACAGAGGACGTGAGGAGGAGTTTACTGAGGAGGATTTGGGAGATGAGGGGGACTGGGAGCGGCGGCGGAGAGCTTCTCTGAGTAAGCGAGAATCGGAGAGAAATGTCGGCAGGTTTGTCGCCGGCGAAAAAGTCTCGGCAGATGGACCACGTAGAAGTTCCGGCTCTCGAAGAAGAGAACAGCGGGAGGACTGGTTCGAGGAGTCCTCCTCTATCTACAACACACGCCGGAGCTCCGAGGAGCGGACTGTGTCGGAGGGGAAGAGGCGAAATGGGCGACACACGGGACTTGTGTCTTCCTCCTCTAGTGACAGGCTGGGCGTGGGGAGAAGAAAACAGACGGGCTTCTTGCCGCACACATCTAGGAACAGGGCAGCCCGTCCTGGGCGGGAGTTTTCTTCTTCTTTTGTCTCGGACAAACCCCGCCGCTCCTCGGATCTCGCGGACTTCGGTTCTTCTCTTCTTCCTCCTTCTTCTTACGGGTCGGCGGGCCACAGACCGGACCCGGGGACGTACATGTCGGGGGATGTGCTGCTGTACCACGCCGCGCTGGTGCCTGGAACTGTCAGTCTGGCCGGAGAGTCTGTCGTTGAGAACCGTTTGGAGGAACCAGCAACAGCAGCAGCAACAGCAGCAGCAGTTACAGCAGCAGCAGCAACAGCAGCAGCAGCAGATGTTGTTGCTGTTGTTGATCCTGCGAAACCGCAGCCTGGTTCTCACAGGTCGGAGGATGATGATGAGAGGCGGGCCGGGTTAGGGGCGGTAACTGCTCCAGCGCTCAGTGCCGACACAGACGTCAATGACCGGGTTCTGTCTGTCGAGGGAGGAACAATCACCAGGTCAGACTTGCTCCAGCTCCAGCTCCCCAGCAAGCCCCTCCCCCTCCCCGCTGACATCATCCCCAAGTCACGGTTCACCAGAGTGTCTCGCGGGGACAGAGGGTTTCTCACTCAGCTGCCCGATGGTTCCCTCAGCAACTCGCAGCGAGAGTTTGAGAACGGGGAGACTTTGTTCCACTCTTCTGACGCCGACCTCAGTCTCTCTCCCTTCCTCCGAGCTGAGGATGCGACGACAACAAGTCAAGGCATCCCTTTGAAAACGTCGTCTTCTTCCATCCCAGACGATAAAGCGGATGATGCCAGTGAGTGTTTTGTCCCGTGTAAGGAAATATCGCTCGAGGAAGGTGGGGGTGCCGCTGCGGATCACGTGGTGGGTGGAGAGATTCGCTTCGCAACGCACAGTGCAGCCGCTGACAAATCTATCGAGGGAAATAAAGACGCGTTTTGTCTCGGGGACGGACCACGGGCCTGTAGTGAAGAGACGGGAGATGGACAGATGCGCGTCATCGGCGTACGCAAAGGGCAGAACGAGGCTGGGGTTGACAGTACGCCGAGCGGCCCGCACATATCCCTGTCTTGTAAACCCTCCGAGCTGGGCAAAGGTGACCCGCTGCACACCATCCCTCCCAAGACGTGTCGGCTGGGAGGGGATGGGGAGGGGAGGGTGGAGTCGGAGTCGGATTCGGAGCGGCGTGTGGAAATACGCATGTCCGTCTCTCCGTCTCCGTGCGTGCTCAGGAGGAAGGAGATGACGTCACCGCCACAGGACTGCTGGGTGTCGCCGGCCGAGAAAGCTCTACGACAGCTGGGCGTCAAGTCCGCGGAGGACATGGCGCTACCAGAGGTCAACGCCCCGCCGTCCTCCCCGGCCGAGAGCGAGTCTGAAACGTCAGGCGAGCACAGGGTCCGCTTCAAAGACGTGGACAGTCTCGAGTCCGTGGCGTATTTGTCGCCCAGAAAACTGTCGACAACACCGCCGGAAGACGCAATGGAGCCCTCGCCGTATCGCCTAGAAAAAGGTCTGCCTTCTTCCGAAGAGGAGGACGTGGACGGTCCACACACATCAGAATGGTTCAAGAAATTATCCCAAGACCTGACCAAGGCCCCAGAGGCATCTGAAGCTTTGAAAAAATCGCCACCGGTAAAATCCCAACCAGACTCGGAACGGAAACACAAGTCGGGGTCGACGGCGAAAACGAAACGTTCGACAAAGGCGGGTGACTCGGTGTCTGCCGGAGACGAATCGTCTACCTCAGTGGACCGTACCTCAACGTCAGAGGAAGATGGAAGGACGAAGAAGAAGGGAAAAAAGAAGAAGAAGCAGCAAAAGAAGAAGGAATTGGCTGCCTTGGAAGCGGAGAGAGAGGAGGAGCTCGGGGCGAAAGAGAAAGCGGCCCCAGACATTGTAGCGGGGGATGACGACACGTCGAAGGCCACATCTTTGTCTTCTGGTAAGTTGATGATGATGAAAGACTTTTAATTTGAATCGAAATGGTTTGGTATTTTGTGTATGTTAGTTTTAGAAGAGTTTTACGGCACTTGCAACTCGATAAGATCATATAAGTGCCGAAGAATAGATTATGTGTTACAAGAAAGTAACATACATGATAAAAAAGGAGGAGAGATAAGGACGATAGATATTTGATAGGAAAGAAGAAGCAAACCACACCAGAGCACCCGCCAACCACCCACGGTCTGGGTTTGATTCCTAGCTGGGGCAGTAGGGATATGAGGTCTCAGATACTAGCAAGGTATTTTTGTTGTACCATTTCCACTAGTTTATGAGCAAACAGTAGCACCGAGCTGCTAGAAAGCTGTCGTCGTGTTGAGTGACGTTATGATGTGTACTAGGTGTTATTTGTGCTGATGTGTTATCTGTACTAGTTGATATTTATTTTAATGTGCTATATATAATGTTTGATATTATTTTTATGTGTTATGTATAATGTGTGATATTTTTTTATGTGTTATGTATAATGTGTGATATTATTTTTATGTGTTATATATATAATGTGTGATATTTATTTTTATGTGCTATGTATAATGTGTGATATTTATTTTAATGTGTTATGAATACTAGGTAATTATTTTTTGGATAGAAGTCGAGATTGAAGAAAGTGGGGGAACACCTGATTTCGTGGCTAAATTTATCGAGAAAATGGCCGCCAAAATTTGGTAATTTTCGTAACTTGAGAGTCGTTGGGAAATGAAATTAAAATTTTTTTGTGCCTTTAATCAACGCTGTTCAATAGAATCCAGACATTAATTTGTTTTTATTTAGACGTAAAAGGTGATGAGCTAAAAAAAACACAAAAAAACAAACATTGCCAAAATCGGCAGAAAAATGCTGTTTTCTTCGATTTCATTATTTTGATGAGCGCCTGCTTTCACCACAATGCCTCACTTACATACATGCCCCCCCCCCCCTGTTGCTTCCATCTGTCTCGCCTTCTCCCTTCACTTTCACTACATGGCATCTATCTTGTTGATGCGTCACTCTTTATTTACACTCAAATGTCATCTTTATTGGCGTTTTTTTTTTGTTTTTTTGTTTTTTTAAATTTCCCAGCAGAATCATCATCCCCTCAAAGATCTATATCTATATCAAGATCTACGTCCCCAAAACCAGTTACCAAAGATGCTGAAAAAGTGGAAGATAAAAAGCGCGACTCGGGTATCCCCGAAGGTGTGAAACTAGAGGAGTACACGCGTCTGGCGACTCGCGGGGCGAGGAAACCCCTGTGGAGGAAGCTACACCACGGCCGCCGGAAACTGAACGTGAGGAAGAGGGCGAGGGACCAAAAGGCGATGCAGAAGCAAGGTTTGGACATCAAGGGTCCGCACGACCCCAACGCGCCGTTCCGAGAGGGCACCCCGCGCTCGGACAAGCTGCACCAGCAGGCGCAGAAGAAGAAGCAGGAGAAGAGGGTGCGGGTTCGCGAGACGCCCGCTCACACGGATCTCTACGCCAGTCTGGTGAAGAGGACGAAGAGGCGAGACAAGCACGCGCGGAAGGACAGGTGGCCCAGCGGCAAGAGGACGAGGCTTGCCCGCGGGCGCCGGGGTTCGGACCTGCCATTCTCCATCGCGAAGTCTTCTGCCGGGGCCGCTAGCTGTCTGTGGGTCAGAGAGAGGTGGGGGCGGGTCGGGGGGAGGTGTGTGCAGGATAGAGAGGGGTGGGGACGGGCTGGTTGGAGGTGTAGGGAGGATGACGTCAGAGGATACCTCGGAGAACACAGGCACCTCGGGGACAGTCGGTCTATCCTGGCTGCTGACTCACACTCACACTCACTCACGCGGACACACTCACACTCACTCGCGCGGACACAGTGCGAGCTTTGGGGGAAAGTTGAGCTCAAGTGTTTGGAGTCTGAAGGGAGCAGCGGCTCGCAGGAGAATCTCATGACGTGGAGTCCGGCAAAACAGACCGCTGGTGGTGAAAATCCAGAGGATATTGCTGGGCATAGTCCTGCTAGATCAGGAGAACTCTTTTCCTCCGTGGAAAAAGTTGAGTACAGGAGTCTGCAACACAATTTGAATATCGACACTTGCGCAACAAAGGCTTATTGGCCTTCCGTGTTGAAAAGACAGGAGATGAAAACAACACCCTTATTGCTCCAGGACTTTCGGTACTCTCAGGAGCCGTTGAATGTTCAGGAAAGTTCTTCCTCCACCTCCTGGGTGTCTACTCTCCTCAGCCAGTCAGAAAAGGCCTTAGATAAAATCGATGAAGAAATCGAGCTTGTGCTCCGGGACGCAAGAGTCGTCAGCACGGCGCCCGCTGCTCGAGGTGTCAGTCAATCCGACGTGAGAGCTTCTTCCCCCTCCCCTCCCCTATGTGAGGGCTGGGACAGAGCGGGTCGTCAGTCTTCTACGACATCCACTACACCCGTGCAAGTTGTCGAGAGAGCCAGGTCAAAGTTCACCGGGTCGCCAGAGGCCAGGTCAAAGTTCACCGGGTCGCCAGAGGTCCGTAGGAGGTGGGAGACTCACAATGAACGTTTGTTGGCGGCTGTTGCTGAAGACGGTCAAAAGTTGTCAGCAGGTCACCACAGACTGCAACGACAACGACACGGGGGGTCGGTGACACGTGGTGACCCCTCCGCCCTGACCAGATCTCTGGCCGACATGACGCAAGATCTGTTGTACAGGGGGAAGTCCTCGGGAGACATGCCCTACGAGGAGAAGAAACAGAACATTCTGAAACTGTTCGAATCCGTGAACACTGGTGGACAACCGAACCAGATCAAAGGCTCGCACATGGAAGGTACGGGGCAGCCCGGTGAGTACGTGGTGGCGAACTGTTGCTATAGCAACGGACAGCTCAACTTTGTGAAGATCCCGCGGTCGGGAGAGATCCCGGGTACTGGTGACGTCTTCTCGTCTCGTCGTGAGGCGAACCACAAAATGTGCCACGGCGGTGATGACGAGGGAAAGGAAAACTTCTCTGCCAAATCGGAGGTCCACCAGGAAGCGGATGTGTCTAGTGTAAGTGTAAGTCATCCATGGACAGGCATCCACTGTCATAGTGTGTCTCAGAGATTGCACAGCTCGGAGGATAGAGTCGGTGTGTCCAGTGTAAGCCATCCACGGACATGTGTCGACTGTCTCGGTGTGTCTCATCCACGGACAGGTATCGACTGTCTCAGTGTGTCTCATCCACGGACTGGTGTCGATAGTCTCAGTGTGTCCAGTGTAAGCCATCCACGGACAGGTGTCAACTGTCTCAGTGTGTCCAGTGTAAGCCATCCACGGACATGTGTCGACTGTCTCAGTGTGTCTCATCCACGGACTGGTGTCGACAGTCTCAGTGTGTCCAGTGTAAGCCATCCACGGACAGGTGTCGACTGTCTCAGTGTGTCTCATCCACGGACAGGTGTCGACTGTCTCAGTGTGTCTCATCCACGGACAGGTGTCGACTGTCTCAGTGTTTCTCATCCACGGACAGGTGTCGACTGTCTCAGTGTGTCCAGTGTAAGCCATCCACAGGTCGACTGTCTCAGTGTGTCTCATCCACTGACAGGCCGTGTCGACTGTCTCGGTGTGTCTCATCCACTGACAGGCCGTGTCGACTGTCTCGGTGTGTCTCAGAGCTACCACAGCTCGAGAACCGGAGCCGATGTAGAAGAGGAACAATCTCAGCACCGGTGTGAGGGGGAGGAGGAGGAGGAGGAGGAGGAAAAGAAGAGCTGTCGTCAAGATTGTGGTGAGTGGTCTGAGATCAAACCAGCGGCCTTTCGACTTGACCACCGAGAAGACGCTGCTTCTGGGTCCAGTGGGCGTTCTGTGAACATCGACGGCCTGAGGCAGAGAGAGCTGGAAAAGTTCTGCAGGTCTAGATTCAATGTCAGCGACACGCGAGGGACTTGGAAGGAGAATGTCGTGAAGAGAGCAGAGGGTTGTGTTCTCAGCCGCCAGAGTGCGGACTACTCTCACACACACATACCGGTCAGGTCATGGGAGGGAGGGAGGTGGTGGGCGGTGGGCCGGTGTCCCTCACAACTCGCTTCTATGACGACATCATCGTTCCATGCGTTGTCGCAGAGCGCGGGTACCTGGGAGAGAGATATTGTCTGCCGACCTCAGTCTCAGAGCGTTGGGTTAGCGGCCTGTCCACACCAGACAGACGCTGCAACTCGTGCATGTCACAGCGAGCGCCTCTCGGCGACACGACAGCGACCCGGTCAGGTCCAAACAGACAGGACAGATAACAAGCAGGTCATTGACCCGATGCTGCAGTCTCAGATGATGGGTTTCGCTCAGTCCTATAGGTGGGGATACGCGCGCCCTCCTCCCCCTCCTGCCCCCACCACACCCCTCACCTTTGACCTCAACGCGTGGCAACATAGACAACTACAAACGCTACAAGAAACATCAGCCGTGACGTACTGGCCAAACACCACAGCAAAGACCAGCCTGCCCCTACCCAATCACACAGGGCCAGTACAAACTGAAGAAAGACGGAAATCTTCTGTGGGGCTTAACAGCCTCTCAATTCCTCTACTCCAACTTCGATGTGGGCAACATTCTCGTGACGCCAGCGATGCTGTGAGGAGTTTCCAGGGGGCGGTGACCGACCGGTGCTGCAGTGATGATGGAAGTTGTTCTGGACACGACATCTCGACAGGAGACGCCATGATCAGGGACTTGGTGGTGGAGGCAAAGCAGAGTCTTTTGTCCGCCAAACTAATCTCTCAGCCAAATGTACAGCTGGCAGCGGGCTCTGCTCTTTCTGTCACACAAATGTCTCAACAAGACAAACAGCTAACGGGCTCTGTACTGTCTGTCACACAAATGTCTCAACAAGACGAACAGCTAGCGGGCTCTGCTCTTTCTGTCACAACAATTATGTCTCAACAAAACAAACAGCAAACGGGCTCTGTTGTCAGCTCGAACGACGCGGATACAGAAGAAGGACGGAGCCCTGTGGACCGTCGCGTTAGGAGAGGAACAGTTCATTGTCCTTCTTCTCGGTACTGTTGTCTGGGAACTATGGCCGCACAAGACAGTCCCCGCCAACCCCCTCTCTCTGGCCAGCTCCCACCCCCTCTCTCTGGCCAACACCCGTCCCCTCTCTCTGGCCAGCCCCCGCCCCCTCTCTCTGGCCAGCCCCCGCCCCCTCTCTCTGGCCAACACCCGCCCCCTCTCTCTGGCCAGCCCCCGCCCCCTCTCTCTGGCCAGCCCCCGCCCCCTCTCTCTGGCCAGCCCCCGCCCCCTCTCTCTGGCCAGCCCCCGCCCCCTCTCTCTGGCCAGCCCCCGCCCCCTCTCTCTGCTCCCTCAGGGTCCGGCACAGGCCAGTTCTCGTCGCCTGACACGTCCTGGGCGTGCTGTGAGTCGTCTGTGTGGGGGACGCCGGCGGGGGAGGGGAGGGAGCGAGCAGCGCGTGCTAGGGGGAGAGGTTCCAGTCCGGAGGCCGCCAGTACCTCGTTTGAGAGTGCACCTACTTCACCTGAACCACTTTGGACCGACGCCGTGAAATCTTTTGATGATGAAAGTCCAGACAGTCGGTATGGAAGGGGCGGTAGACGTGATGACTTGGAGTCTCAAACATACCACCAGCATGATGTTACTGTCAAAGAACCACAATCATATGTAGGTTGTGACATCGGGTCATTTCAGGGAAACAGAAGAGTTACGATCTGCCCACGTCACCGCAGCAGCAAGGAACATGACGTGACGGCCCGTGGTGTCATTCAGTGTCCAGCCAGTGACGATCAGGTCCACTCCCAAACAGGGGAGAAAACCCTGAGACCACTTGTACATCAACGCTCGGATCTTTGGATATCCCAGAATATTGACAAGTCTGGAACTATTCAGAGTGTTGCTAAATATAATCGGACAAATTTTAATAGAGATGCCCCAACGCTTCCAGATTGTATTGTAAAGGAGCAAGTGAGTGGAGATGTGGGAACATCTGTGGCAGGTCGGGATGTGAAGTCTGAAACAAACCATAGCGACATACAGATACACGGAAGTCTAGGTGGACGGTCCTGGGTATGTGAGGGCGAGAGTAGAAGCTCTCACAGAGATAATAGTCAACGTATTGGACAATATGAGACATGTCAAGACATTGCAAAATCTGAGACAAAACAAGACATTGCAAAATCAATGACAGCTCAAGATATCACTAAGTCTTTGACTCTTGGAACTATGAGGTCAGAAACAATTCAAGACGTTCTGAAATCTCACACCGGCCAGGATTGCCTGAAGTCTCCGACGAGTCAGGACGTTGATAGTTGTGGTACAACAAATCAAGATATTTTAAAATTCTGCGTTGATGAACTAATTGTGAAATCTGATGGGATTCAAGACGCTACAACCCCAAGGCCTCAAACAAGTCGGGTTACCCCAATGTCCGGGGCAAGTCTAGATACTGACATGTTGTTTATGGAGTCGAGCGCCTCGAAACCCTGTGAGTGTGAGGAGAGTAGAGATGACCTGACGTCTCAGACGAGCAGACAGGAGCCCGCAGTGTCTCTCCCCACACGTCCGGATACCCCGATATCCCGTACCAGTGGGGGTGTCCTATGTACTAGTGGGGGTGTCCTACTAAAGTCTCTGCCGAGTCGTCGGGATAGGTTTGTATATCCTGGTGGTATCTCGTCACCGTTTGTTGTTGCTCGCGGCACGGCGGAAGACAGCAGACCTGGACAAGACGAGCGGTTTGTCACCCCACCCTCATCGACCACGTTTGTCTCCGCCGTGGTGACCCCCCACTCTCACCGTCGTCACGACCGACAGTGCAGAACTCCTGGTGCCGGGGGTGTGTCCGTGAAACCGTTCTCATTTTTGTCCGAGTTGGTTAGCTGCGAAAAGACTGTTGGGCTCTATTCCCTGGCGGCCAGTTCTTCGATAAACTTACCGGAGAAGGTTACAGCAGACCGTCTTCAAAGACTGGAGGAAGTTGAACGTTTTGAGTCCATCACGAATTACTCTTTGTCGCTGCATCAAGCAAAGCGTAAAGACGAGAACGAAAGTTTTTTTTACGCTGCTCAACCCTGCTCACAAACCACAGAAATGTTCTCCGACAGTGTAAGAGAGGAGGTGAGAACGCTGGAGCTGTCACACCAGGTCAGTTCACAGTCACGTGTCCCGTGTGACGTCATGACCAGTACCCTGTGTGACGTTACGAGTGCCGCCTGTTTCCGAGACTCCCGTCCTGACTTGCAGGGCCAGGCCAGCCACAGCGGCGACGCGCGACAGAACGTTCTAGATGAGTGTTGTGTACGTCCAGTGGCCGTGTCTTCAACGTCTGGTGTGTTGTCGCACACTGTGTGCCTCTCCTCCGGTTTGTGTGAGGGTGAGGGTATGTTGCCCACTGTGTCACTCTCCTCTGGGCTGTGTGGGGGTGAGCGTGTGTCGGGGAGAGAGGTGTGTGCGTGTGAGGGTGTGTCGACGACTATGGTGTCCGTCTCCTCCGGGCTGTGTCCGTATGAGGGTGAGGGTGTGTCGCACACTGTGTTCCTCTCTTCCGGATTGTGTGAGGGTGAAGGCGTGTCGTCGGCCACTGTGTTCCTCTCTTCTGCGTTATGTGGAGGTGAGGGTGTGTCGCCCAATGTGTCCCTCTCCTCTGGACTGTGTGAGGGTGAGAGTGATCTGTGTTTGGGCAGTCCTGTGAACCGGTCGACACCCAAACCTGGGAACAACAGGTGCTCACTGAAGAGATGCCGGAAGTATTTGTACTTGTCGCGCAGCAGTCCGGCCCGCGCGGAGAGGAGGAGGGGACGGAGAAACGTTGAGCGACACACGTTAGAGGGCCGGTTGTCTTGTGTTGTCGACACGTCCGTAGATGTGACGGCACTGTCGAGGAAAGACGAGCTCTCTTGTGTCGTCATGAAGAGTTTCAAAAGCCCAGCCATGTCGTCTGTATATTCACTGACCGCTCGCTCGTGCGACTCTGCCCCTCCCTCGGGGACTCGCGACCTGACGTCTGCAGCTGGGACTGGTGAGGTTAGTGCGTGGACAGGTGAGGTCGGTGCGGTCGTTCAGGGGTCAGGGAGAAGTGACCTCGTTCAGGGGTCATCAGGGAGCGGTGACGTCGTGTCAGCTGTGTCCGTGGAACATCAAGGCGACAGCATCCTGGCTCTGAGTCTGAGTGACCGTGGCAACGTAACGGATGAGACTGAGACTGACGTGAAGGGGAGCTTATCGGGGTGTGATTATTTCTACTCCGGGAATACCGTCACTGAGAACAGAGAGGGACCAGCAATGGTCACGTTGTGTTCTCCTTCACAACTAACAACCTCCTGGCATGCTGTGTCCGCGGCCACTGAATGCTCCGACATGAAGCCTCCCAAATGCTTGCCCAGTGATGGAAACTTCACCAGTGCCAGATCAACAGACGTGTTGCCATATAAAGAAGCTAAAGCTGAAGGGTCTGCGTTGTCTTCTTCGGAAAGCTCTCCCGGCGTGCAACCTGTGCTCTCCACCCTTCCAGTCTCTGACTTCTCTCACGGCGAGAGTGATAGTGACAGCATGCAGGGTGAGCTCAGTTCTCGTCACAGACACAGCCCTACTCACCCACACGGTCCTCGTTCAGTACAACAAGTATTCGGCCCAGCAAAGACGAGGGTGTCTGGTCTGGCAGAGCAATCTGAGGTTGGAACCCCAGCCTCCTGCGATAAACTCAAGATGGGAAATGTTTCGAAGAGTTTAGTTACATGTAGTGAGAGAACAAAAACGGCTGGCATCGATGTGAACGATTATGGGTGTGCAAGTTGGATTGTTGATAAAACTAATATGCAGGATGATGATGATGATGTGGTGAACGAGTCTGTGCAAGCTTCACCTATTACCCCGGGAAGTCATTGCGCGACCTTGGTTGTATCTGGGGTCAGTCGTGGCTGTGTGGAGAGAGGCGGGCTCCCTGGTCGTGTGAGCGGGTCTTCTGGGCTTGTGCTCGCCGGTCATGACAGGCGTGGTGACGATGGCCAGAGGGACAGAGACGAGTGTACCACAGAACAGGAGGCGTATCTGTCCGTCAACTCTCAGCGTGTTGTGAGAGCGTCAGATATACAGGAGTCCGGAATGTTCCAGAGCGTGTCTGAAGAGACTGGGGGAGGCCAAGCTGTTGACGTGAGCTGTGACGTACATGTGACGTCACAAAAGATGGAGCTGTATCAGAGCTGTTGTGGTCGTGGTGTGGCCAGTGGTTTTAACGTTCCTGAACTGGCACACACTCCTCCTGGAGAAATGGACTGTAGGACCAGCCTGGAACCACGTGACAGTGGCAGACAAGGCGGCGTGGGCTTCAATAATTCGTTTATAGTGACACCATCCGACAGACAGATCGTGAGCGACAGACAGATCGTAAGCGACAGAGAGAGCGTGAGCGACAGACAGAGCGTGAGCGATTGCCCGGGACTGCTCAACAACAGCCGCGACGACCACACAGAGGGCGGGGAAGTTCCCGCGGGGGGCGTGGGTGGTGGGAGTGACTGGCGTGTGGGGGGTGAGTCAGAGAGAGGGGGGTTGTGGGGGGAGGACTGTGCGGCGACACAGCGAAAAGTCCAGGCACACGATAGAGGGAAAGAGATTGTTGACACCGATGCTTTTGTCTGGAGTACAAAAAGAGGGATGGCCATGACTCCTGATTCCGGTGACAATAATAACGTATACAGTGAAAGTTTGGAGACAACCGCTGATGCTGACAGTGACAAATGGAAGAACAGTTCAAATATTTTTGTGAGGCTTTCGGGAATCGTAGATGATGAATCAACAACGTCACTCACAGAGCATGGACCGTTCAACACCAGAAGCTCAGACCTCGGTTCAAGTTCAGAGGTCGCTGAGACGATGACGGGCTCCAAATGTGACGAAGACGTTCAAGGTTTACCCTCCTCAGGACAGAAGCAGCTTGTGGCCCACAGCAGGGAGAGCTCCAGCTCGGAGGAATCGGACGACTCGAGCGATCAAGAGTTGTCTCTGCTCTACTCCCAGGGGGCTCGGCTGACCGGATGTGGGCGGTGCGGTGTTCACCAAAAGTTCCACGCCTCTAGAATCTCCGCCACATCCTGGCCACGCATCTCGGACCTCTCCGCCACATCCCGGCAAGGTATCTCGGGTATTTCCGCCACATCCCGGCAAGGTATCTCGGGTATTTCCGCCACATCCCGGCAAGGTATCTCCGGCTCCGTGAGTTCCTCCTCCCCATCATCAGCGACCTCCACCACCTCCACGTCCTTTTACAGCCGGCTCGTGTGCTGGAGCGCCTCACCCCACACCTCCCCGTCCTCCACAAGGTCTCACCCCTTGCCGCCACAGTCGCCGTACTACGAGATCCCCGGCTACCTCCCCGGAGCGGCGGCCATCTTGCCCCCGTCCCCGACAGGCGGCCATCTTGTCGTGTCGGAGTACACCAGCGGGCTGGAGGTGGTGTGTCGGGAGAGGATCGGCGCCGAGTCGCCTGCCTCCTTGCATGGATGTGACAAACTCTCTCCTTCCTCCGTGCATGGATGTGACAAACTCTCTCCTTCCTCTGTGTACAGATGTGACAAACTCTCTCCTTCCTCCGTGCATGGGTGTGACAAACTCTCCCCTTCCTCTGACCACAGATGTTACAAACTCTCTCCTTCCTCCGTGCATGGAGGTGACAGGGGCAAACTGTCTCCCTCCTCCGTGCAAAGATGGGACGAACTATATTCCTCCGAGTACAGATGTGAAAGTGACAAACTATCTCCCAGATGTGACCGGGACAAACTGTCTCCCTCCACCGGCATGTGTCAGCTCACGTGTACACAAACCAGCCGTGTAGGAAACTGGGTCCCCGCCGACGTCACATGTGCACCACGTGACCGGAACCTGTGGGGCAGCCCCGCCTGGAGGTGGTACAGAGAGAGGGAGGAGACAGAGGGGACAGACCTACACTGGGCTACCTCCTCTTCCTCCTCCTCCTCCTCCTCACGGACAAGCCCCACCTGGAGGAGGTACAGAGGGACGGAGGAGACAAAGGAGACTGACGCACCCTCTGCTACCTCCACCTCCTCCTCATGGATCAGCCTCGGCGTGAAGAGGTATAGAGGGACGGAGAAGACAGAACAGACAGTCGTACCCTGGGCCTCTTCCTCCCCCTCCCCATGGACAAGTCCCGGCGCGGCCACCAGCCTCCAGTCTTCTGACGGGAACACTCTGCGCCACGTGCCCTCCATCACCAACTCACCTTCTGTCGTAAACTACTCCTCCTCTATTGTAAACTACTCCTACTCTATCACCAACTCACCCTCTATCGCCAGCTACTCACCCTTCGTCGCCAACTACTCACCCTCTAGCTCCCCCTCTCTCGCCAACACCTCACCCTCTACCTCTCCTTCTATCGGCAACAACCCCTCCTTCCTCTCTCCCACCAACTGGCCCCGTCGCCACAGACGTGAGAGTGAGAGAAACGCCACCCACCACCACCCCCAC
>NW_004797426.1:932560-942560 GCF_000002075.1 Aplysia californica | reverse complement strand
TGCATTGGAAAAAGTGGGACATGTCATGTTGTGAAACTCCAAATTGTAAATGTCAGATAGAGCTTAGTAATTCTTGGGTGGCAACTGTCTTTTTTTGTTGTTGTTTAGAACTGTCTGTTGGAACTTCTCGTGTAAGAGCCTATATTTATAATAATATTGATGATGATAATAATAATAATAATAATAATAATAATAATAATGATAATAATAATAATTATTATTATTATGATTATATTAATAATATTAATAATAATTTGATAATAATTTTTAAAAAATAACAATAATAATAATAACAATAACAATAAAAACAATAATTATAACAATAAGAAGAAGAATAGTTTCGAGGAAAAAAAGAGACGTATCACCTGTCCATAATACTCCATGTTGTTGAGGAGAAAAGCATTAAGTAATTTCTTTCTTTACTTTAACTATTTACTGAATGAACACGAGTAAATTGTAAAAACAATCATGTCAACTTCAGCTGATATTTTGAACGACGCGGTGGAATCAGGAGCTCGACAAGTTTTGGGTATGTGGAGTTATTCTGTACCCGTCGTTTTATGAAAGAAACATTCTTAAATTATGCAAACTGAGCCCCAAAATGCGAAATTATGCGATTCTGTTAATTTTAATAAAGAATGATAAAGGAAAATAATCAGAAATTATGCAAAACACGATCAAATTTTGCTGAATTATGCGGGGTGCATAAAACCACGGGGACAGGTTATTGGTACCATTATAAAGCTTGAACGGGATGTCTTGTTATCAGTGAAGAAATAATGTTCAACTATCTCGAATGGAAATCAAGATATTTGAGATTGAAGAAGGTGAGGTCGCCTGGTTTCAAAGGTAGAATAAGCGGAAAAAATGGCCGCCAAAGTTGAGTTATTTCCATAGCATGATGGTCCGTGGAAACTGAAAACCAGTTTTGTTGTTGTTTTTTTTTAATTTTATTTTTTTAGCAAAGCTCACACAGAGTTATGTTCTTAATTGGACAACACTGGTGTTAAGCCAAAAAACAAAAATCGACAAAAATTGCATCTTCAATTTCATTATTTTGAAGAGCGCCTGATTTCCCCACGATGCCTGTATAATTCTGCTGGCTTCTCTAGCACTTTGAATTGACGACATATCACCACGCACATTATTCGCCACGTATTAACATACTACGCGTTTTACTTTTACACAATGGGACAAATTATGTGGTGTCGGTGGCCTAGTGGTTAGGCTCTCGGACTCGCAACCGTTAGGTCGTGGGTTCGGATCCCGTCAGGGGCCCGACGTTGTGTCCTTGGGAAAGGCACTTTGCACAAATTTTCCTCACTTCACCCAGGTGGAAATGGGTACCCAGCTATAGACAGTGAAAGATCTTGTCAGTTTGATAGTGTTTGAGCGCGTGAAATCCGCAGCTTGCACTGTATGCTTCCGCGGGAGCTGAGAATGTTTCTGAGTGTTCTCAGAGGGTCTGCTGGGGTAATAATAGTTGTAAAGCGCATAGAGCAAGCTCTTGAGCATGGATATGCGCTATACAAATGCAATTATTATTATTCTTATAAATCCACATCATTTTTAGTCTTCTTAAACTTAAGATTTAATTTGGCATTCTTTCTTGTGTTTTCTGTTCGAGTTGAAGTTTGGTGCCTCAGAAGACTTAGGCCTATAATCTTATAGGCTGCAATAACAATTTACATTTCGCGGGGCATCGGGGTGACATCAAAATAAGGAAATCGAAGAAAACAGCATTTTCCTTCACGCATGGTAATTTTTTTATTGAATTTTTGTTTTTTGGCTCAAACCCATAATTTATGTCCATACAAAACACATTTCCCTGTGAATTTTACTGAAAAACATTGATTGAAGGCACACATTTGTAATAATTTTTCAGTTTTGAAGAACTATAAAGCTATTGAAGTCACCAGACTTTGGCGGCCATTTTCTCACTAATTTTACCTCTGAAACCAGGTGACCACCACCTCCTTTATCCGTAAATCATCATCATCATCATCATCATCATCATCATCATCATCATCATCATCATCATCACCATCATCATCATCATCATCATCATCATCATCATCATCATTTAGCCGAAACCACAGAGGATGAAGAAGAAAAAGTAAAGCAAAATAAAGTAAAATCAATAAATAACATTTTTGCTGGAGAACCGAAGGACTATTCAGTTATTTATTTTGCTCAATTTTTAAACTTATTTTAATTTTGTACTAATTTACATACATGTTTACCAATTTAGGAATGTACATGTACCTCGTTTATTTAATTTGTATACATTTGAATATTCAATTATATATTATTTTATCCCTTGTTTGTTCATATGCGTATTGGCTTACTGAGTGTGTGTGGTTCTCTGTTGTGGTTTGCTCTTTCTTTCTTAACAAACACAATCTATCGTCCTTTTCTCGCTTCCCTCTTTTTGTGTGTTTGTTACACTCTTGTAACAACTCTAATCTTCCGCACTCGAAGGACTATACATGTATTGAGCTGCAAGTGCCCTAAAACTCTCTCTCTCTCTCTCTCTCTCTCTCTCTCTCTCTCTCTCTCTCTCTCTCTCTCTCTCTCTCTCTCTCTCTTTTTAATGAGTACTTTGTAAATTTTTCTCTCTCTCTCTCTCCCTCTCTCCCTCTCGCTCTCTCTCTCACTCTCTCTCTCACTCTCTCCCCTCTCTCTCTTTCTCTCACGCTCTCTCTCTCTCTCTCTCTCTCTCTCTCTCTCTCTCTTTCGCTCGCTCACTCCCCCCCTCTCTCTTACACTCTCACTCTCTCTCTCTCTCACTCACTCTCTGTGTGTTTATATGTACTAAAACTAAAACTTAACTAAGTTTACCGAGTGATTCAAATATATTCACCCCCCCCCCTCCACCCGGACAGAGTGCCATGCAGGAGAGACGTGTTACGAGATTCTACAGTCTGGAGGAGTGCGGGATTTCTACTGTGTCAGTGGATGCTGTGGCTCCATCAACGATGCTTACTGTTGTATAAGGTACGGCTACTGTGTCAGTGGATGCTGTGGCTCCATCAATGATGCTTACTGTTGTATAAGGTACGGCTACTGTGTCAGTGGATGCTGTGGCTCCATCAACGATGCTTACTGTTGTATAAGGTACGGCTACTGTGTCAGTGGATGCTGTGGCTCCATCAACGATGCTTACTGTTGTATAAGCTACGATAGGGGTCTATACCAAAATTTTAAAAAAGGCATCAATGATTTATTGATAGAGGCACAAGCCATCTAAGTTCAGGTTCTGATTTAGCCTTTTAGGGGGCTGCTATATTACGGAAGTTCATATTGAGACTTTTCTACGCTTTGAAACATGTGCACGCCCTCTCCCCCCTCCCCCCCCCCACACCCCACGCATGCACGCGCTCACACACACACACACTCTCTCTCTCTCTCTCTCTCTCTCTCTCTCTCTCTCTCTCTCTCTCTCTCTCTCTCTCTCTCACACACACACACACACACACACACACACACACACACACAGAAAAAGAGAGAGACAGACAGACCGACAGACAGACAGACGGGCAGACAGACAGACATTCGGTCTCACAGACAGGCAGACATTCAGACAAGCAGACAGACAGACAGATAGACCGACACATAGACAGACACTCCGACATACAGACACGGACGGGCATAGTAATAGAACCCATAATAAGCAACATAACAACCTTACTCCCCCTCCCCCTCTCCCCTCACCTCTCCCCCTCCCCCTCCCCCAGCACCACGATCCTGGTGTCTGTGATCAGTGTGGGGTTTGTGCTTCTTCTGGTGGGCGCCATAGTCGGAGGTCTGTGCTACAACCACTACCAGAACAAGAAGCGGAACCAGGTACAGCGCCTGCGCAGTGACAACCAGACCAATGGAGGTGAGTAGACAGGTGTGATTTAACTATACACGCTTGTTATTGAACTTGTAGCGATACGGGGTGCCCACTACGGATGGGAACAGCCGATCGGCCCGATCGCCAGACTCGATCGCCTCAAAATCAAACGTGTTTGTTTTCAGTTTCAGGCGATCGAGTCGGGCGATCGGCCCGATCCAGCCGTAGTGGGCACACCGTATAACTCGTGACAACATATCATTCACCCGTAACATGTAACATATCATTCAAATGTAACTTGTAACATATCATTCATGACAATGTGTATCTTGTAACATATAATTCACCTGTAACTTGTAACATATAATTCACCTGTAACTTGTAACATATCATTCACCTGTAACTTCTAACATATCATTCATGACAATGTGTAACTTGTAACATTCATTCACCCGTAACTTGTAACATATCATTTACCCGTAACTTGAAACATATCATTCACCTGTAACTTGTAACATATCATTCACCCGTAACTTTTAACATATCATTCACCTGTAACTTTTAACATATCATTCACCTGTAACTTTTAACATATCATTCTCCTGTAACTTTTAGCATATCATTCACCTGTAACTTTTAACATATAATTCACCTGTAACTTGTAACATATCATTCATCTGTAACTTGTAACATATCATTCATGACAATGTGTAACTTGTAACATTTCATTCACCTGTAACTTCTAACATATCATTCACCCGTAACTTCTAACATATCATTCACCCGTAACTTGTAACATATCATTTACCCGTAACTTGTAACATATCATTCACCTCTGTACCTTGTAACTCTCTGGTCTTTGTTCTCAGCATTCGCCCCCGCCACAGTGTCCTACCCCGCCCCCTACATGGGCCACGCCCCTCCTCCCATGTACTGTAACAACCCCGCCTACCCGCCTCAGCCGTACGGTGGCGGAGGGGGGATGGAACCCTCGCCCTTCTCCTTCATGCCCTACGAGGAGTCCAACGCCACGCCTTTAGCCCCGCCCCCTTATGCACCAGCCCCGGCATGGGGGACAGCAGGGGGCGGGGCTAACACGGCCCGGAGTGACACGAGGGGCGGAGCTCTGACTCACAGGTCTCAGAAAGGCGGGGCCGTTCAACCTGTCATGGCTGGGGTAAGAGGCATTGTTGTTTAAGTTAGTTTTAAGAAAAAGGGGGGGGGGGGGGGGGAGGGGACACCCCCAAAAACCTCATTTCTTACCATATCAGGCATGTTTGTCATCACCATCATAAAAAAAAATATTAGATAAATAATTCTTTTACAAATTAATACAACATTAACAATACATTGTACTTTGGATTGAATCTAAAACGCCAGAAAAATCTATTTGAAAAAAACAAACAAAAACAGCAACCCCCAAACAAACCGATAACAAACTGAAGAAAAATGAGAAGAAACAAAAACTAATTTACCTACACAATCAACGCCATTGCCTGCAAACGTTCTTTTCACCAGGTTCCAGCAGCTGGGAAGTCAAACCAAACAACAGAAGGCTCTACTGCACTCCTGTCTCAAGCCCCGCCCCCCACCCGCCAAGTCCCGCCCTCCACCTCCCAAGCCCCGCCCACAAGACGAACAACAGCCAACAACAACAGCAACAACAATAACGAGACGACGTCACCAACTGAAGGCCCCGGCGCCGGAAGCCAGCCCCCCAGCTCCTCAGACAACCCCCTGCCCCCTCTGTCTCTCCAGACCCGCTTCAACAACCGTCCGCCCCTCCCGCCCCTCCCTCCCCTCCCTCCACTCACAGCCGCCACCCCAGACACCACCAGAAGCACTCACCACGGCATTCTCTCAGTCAGCGACATCAACTAACTCACGAATCAACTAACTCGAGAACCAATGAACTCAAAAACATCTCGCTGTGTTGATAATGTAAGCCTAATTTGACCTGATTACTCAACAAATGGGTCTACATGTTCTAACAACTACTGGTAAAATCATGATTATTCTATTCTCTAAGTCAGTGACATCAACGAACTCAGTGACATCCCACTGTGCTGGTGCATGCCTTCATTGACATGATTACTCAACACATACATGTTCTAACAATAATGTGAGGCGTGCTGACAAAATGAGTTCCTATTCGCAACCCATGAATGCAGATATCGGTCGAAAATCGACACAAAGTTCATATTCATAGATTCTAAACTAATGCCATTCTTTTCAAGCTTTACACGTCTTTTATAATTTCACACTAATAAATTGTAAAAATTCAACCTATACATTTGATGTGTCTATTTCCATCGGGCTAAAATCAGAGAAGTAACTCATTTAATTTTGTCAGCACTGCCTCACAATTACTGGTACAATCATGATTGTATTACCGGTATTCCTCAAGTCAGTCACAAACATCTTACTGTATTGACAAACATTGATGTAGTAATACATAGATTAGAACAGCTGAACAAACACATGTTTTAACACTTAGTTCAGTTTTTGTAAGTTTCACGATAACAGTAGCCTACAAGTAGCGGTTTATGCCGAATAATATACGAAAGCGACAGGCAAATTTCTTCGGACACACAATGCGGAAAGAAAGAAGCATTGGAGAATATTGTAACAACAGGCAAGTTTGATGGAAAGAGAGGCAGAGGCAGACAGAGGGAAAAGATACTGGACAAGATGACAACATGGCTGGGAGCAGCAAGAACAACAGACACCATCGCTGCAACGTAAGACAGATGGAAGTGGAGGTCCATGATCACCCACGCCAGTCGGCAAGGCACCGGATGATGATGACATGCAGAGCCAACAGGCCATACAAGTCAAGAAATATTACTTGATTGAGAGGCGCATCTTCTTGAAAGACTACAATAGGCCTGCAAGATCTTGCAAAACATGTATTTTTCATTCCTTACGAGTTTTTGTGAAATTACGATCAATGGATTTTGTAAAAAACAAAACAAACCAACCATTTTTAGTCTTGATACTATTGTTAGTGACAGTGGTAATGACCAGAGACCGTAAATACCGAGACGGTGCAATCCTTCTTTGGCCTTTGTGCGCTATCGGAGAATCGAGGTCAGCGACTGCGCCCGTTACTCTGCGTATGAGCTCCCACAACACACGCAGTGGTACTGTAACACGAGCTGTGCGGTGACTTCTTGTTGACCCCATTTAGTATTTTATATAAATTCATGAAGATACGTTTTTAAATCTAGCCTCAATTGTTGTGGAAAAATATGAATACGTTAAGATAAATTGATACACACTGCTGTGCATAGTTAATTTAGGTTACATGTACATTGTTTCACCTGTTAAAGAGATGTTTGAGAACGAGTTGCGCCACGAATTTTTGACTGCACTGTTATGATCATCGTGCAGTCTGACGTTAATAAATACACTGATTCATAGTCCTCTGTGTTGCATTTGCAGGAGTCACCTTTGTTCTCAATTACGTTTGGCTCCTGGAGCATTTTCAACTTTAGATTCTGTCTACTGTGCGTTCTGTTAACCAAAGGTCTACTGTGCGTTCTGATCATCAAAGGTTTAAAATGCTTTTTAAAAAACTGCCTCAAACAAACCAACAAATTCCTCAAGTTTAAAACTGACTTTTTCAAGCCACCGACGCCTTGCATGGGAAGATGAGGAATCTTCCAATATCTCTGTACAGTCCTTGCAGACTACATCGTAAAGTTTCTTCAAAGTGTATCCACTTACGTCAGAAATTTCATTTTTAAGTGCATTGCATCTTTAATGTATTCAAAATTTAACAAAATTAACAATGTGTCTGTGTTTTTTATCAAGCTCTGCCGGAATTGCAACTATTGCTTGACTGGAAATTCTTACTCTTTAAATTTTGATTTATCAAAAAGCTATCCACTACATCCCTGCAACTGCTTGAAGGCGATGCGATCATAATTTTGTCGTCCATTATCTATCTCTTCAAACGAAAATGTAACTGTTGTGTGTGTGTGTGTGGGGGGGGGGGGGGGGTCGGGGGTCTGGATTGTCAAGACATGTCCACCTTTTCCTCTTACTTATGGTGACAGAGAACAGATGTTCAAGTTCATCTTGATATCACTGTAAGTAATCCTCCATTAACAGCTCCCAATGTCTGCCACAAGACCTTGCCAAGCAGTGATGTTGTGGACCCACTCACTGACTCATATTAATGCTTTTGTAACTTTCTTTGTGTCTTCTAGACCAAACTTCATATGACGCTCACATGACCTTATGCAGTTACGAGCGCCGTAAAACCCTCTACTATTTAAAAAAAAATAAAAAAAACTTCATGAGAATTATCTTTCAACCACAGAAGTGTCTGCTGCAAAAATTCATGGTGCTGTGATGTAGTTGTAACTGGGTTACGATATTCGACTGACAATGACACAAGTGACCAAATGAAAACGTTGAAAAGATCATCAAAGTCTTTACAGAAATCAGATATAACGATGTCAGACAAAGGATTAATTCCTAGATGCATAGTGTCCCAATTTAATTGCTTTTGATACACTGCGACTAAGTACGTGCACAGCCAAACAAACCCGGTATAACACGGGTAGTTCGGATTCCTTGGGACCGGTCTCGGTAGTTGGAGTTTTGTTTTTTAGTAAGAGTTTTACGGCACTTGCAACACAATAATAAGTCTTATAAGTGCCGGAGATTTGAGGCGTTACAGGAGAGTATCAAACACAAAAAAGAAGGAAGGAGTGGGAGATAGATACCATAGAAGTTTGATAGGAAAGAAGAAGAAGAAGCAGACCACCCCAGAGCACCCACCAACATTTGTGACTGAGGACAACGACAAAAGCATGACAGAAAAAAGATAATTAATGCACATCCTTCAGCACTGCAAGACACACAGGGCCTTGAGACAGGAAACGTGGCCACACACACACACACACACACACACACAAACACACACACACACACACAACACACCCACACACAGGGCCTTGAGACAGGAAACGTGGCCACACACACACACACACACACACACACAAACACACACACACACACACAACACACCCACACACAGGGCCTTGAGACAGGAAACGTGGCCACACACACACACACAAACACACACACACACACACACACACACACACACACACACACACACACACACAGGGCCTTGCGACAGGAAACGGGGCCAACCCCACTGACGCACTACAAGAGAAGCTATAGATATCTACGGGCCGACAGATGAACTGAGCAGGACGGCCCAATTTATGACAGATACCAGACTTCAAATGTGATGCGATCGAGAAGAAGAGGAAGAGAAGACATAATTATGTCTTGCCATCGATTGGTATTCTTCAACTACCAGCTGTAGTTCTGTACAGAAATCTCCATCTCCTCTGATCACATGAGGGTTCTCCAAGCTGTTGTTCAGGACAAATTGGTCGCTTTTAAGGACAAGCCAGCTAACCCAGAAATCTTGATCTACACCAAAAGTGGGCATTGCCCCACCTATAGGAGAAGTTTGGTTTCATTGGTGTGTATATTTGTTTGGTTATAGAGAAAACTTTCCTTGACTTTATATTTAAAGAAACTGAATAAAAAGGGGAAAAACTTTACCTTCGATTTTCTCATAACAGCATTTTTCGGGATAGCCCCCTTGTCCTTAAAAGCGACCAATTCTTCATCTCCTCCGATCATATGGGGATTCTTCAAGCTGTTGTTCTGTACAGAAATCTCCATCTCCTCTGATCACATGGGGATTCACAATATCAGGTCAAGGTTCATCGAACACACACGCTGTTGTGGTAACTCCCCCCCCCCCCTCACACACACGCAACTAATTATTATTCAGTCTGAACTGCAACGCTCAAACAACCCAGTTGGGAAAATTAATCTTTTCTGACACACACCAACCCCCAACCCTCATTCTCTTCCCTCCCCCCACACTCCCTTTACACCCTCTCCCTCCTCCACACACCCTCCCCCTCCCACAACAGTCTCTCACCACCCACCCTTGACCATCAATAATTTATTATAGAGGCACCAGTCATCCATGTACAGGTGCTGTTTTAGCCTTGTTATCTATCCTTGAGCATTGCGAATTTCCTGTCTCATTATCTCAATCCCTATCCCTCCCTCTCTTTTCAACATCCATCTCTCTCTCTCTCTCTCTCTCTCTCTCTCTCT
>NW_004797426.1:911724-930666 GCF_000002075.1 Aplysia californica | reverse complement strand
AAATACTTTGAGTGTCAGGCTCACAACAATGTCATGCTCATAACTGTGCCTGAACTGCAACAGGGAACTGCTGCTTTTTCTGTCCTAATCCTTACTATCGTCATTTTTCCTCAACTTCTTATGTATGTTTGTCACTTGTGAACTGCTATTTCCGGGGTGCCTTGACAGTCGAAGCAGACTTTGTGCTGTTGAGGCTAGAGAGGTGAGCAGAGTAAGTCTGGTTCCCTATTAAGACTTTTCTGTTGACATCCACCCCTTGGTGCTCATAATATGACCTTATGCAGTTGCGAGTGTCATAAAAACCTTACTAAAACAAAGGAAAAATACAACACACTTTGCTTGAAATATATAAAGGAAGTGTCTACGTTCTCTACCGTTAGAGAATGTATACAAGCTGTCTACGTTCTCTAACGAATAAAAAAAGTAACAATATTAAGCCTGTACAAGGGCCCTATTTGAACTTCCAGATAAGGCTAGGCTACTTTTCAATTTTTCTTTTTTTTTCCAAATTGATTTACATTATGTTGTATCGTTAGATCTACATCAAATAGGTCCGCCAGTCCACTCATTGAATTGGGTTATTTTATGCACTAGATCTAGGCCTATCGTAGACCTAGCGTTGATATGACTGACTTGACCTTGACCCACGTGATTTGATTTCATGACAGTGGTGTCACATCACACACCAAATCGGCAATGTTTTTCCACACGTGTGAACTTGGTATCATTTATGGTCTCTCACGTTGTATCACATAGGCCTACCTTGGCGTTGAGGTGGGAATACGAAATCGCATGTAAATTGCAAGCTATCTTTTAAATACTTATTACAGACGGCCTGATCTTCAGTGACGTATTCAAAGTTTTAGGGGGGAGGGCATCAGAGAGCACCTTCCTTGGGTGAAAAGTGTAGGCCTACAACATAATAATATTAATATGAAAAAGGGGGTGGGGAGGTGTCATCTCGATGGAATGATAAAGTCAGAAGGTGTTGGTTGCTTGTAATAATAATACGTGAGGCATCGTGGTGGAATCAGGCGCTTGTCAAAATAAGGAAATCAAAGAAATCGGCATTTTATTGGCCGATGGGCAATATCTAAATATATATAATATTATATATATTAATCTATTTTTGGCTCAACACCTATTACGTCCATTTATCAACACATTTTTGGGTGCATTTGACTGAAAAAACGTTTGATTCAAAGCAGGAAAAATGTAAATCGTCAGTTTCCACCAAGGACCCTCACGCCAATGAAGTCTCCTAATTTTGGTGGCCATTTTCTTTCTAATTTTACTTCTAATTCTAAAAATTAAATACAGACAACCCTGACCTCCTGCAAATGCAAACATTTTGACTTCTTTTCAACATAGATGGGATTTTTTTTTTTCACCAAAAGGAAGGAAAATGAGCAGGTTTTAAGATGATGCTCGTACCGACAACTCCATATCTCCCACAAAATTGACGAGCGCCTGATTCCACCGCGCCGTGACACATATTGTACTATATATAACTATAATTACTTTCCTGTCACGCAAAAATGAAAGTCTGAACTCGAAGGAACAATGGCATTTCCAGCATTAGTTTATTTATAATACAATCATTATTCATCCAATACACACAAGCAGCATTAGAGGAGCAAATCAAAACGGAAAGAATGGGTGTGGTTGAGTGAGTCAATGAGTCGGTGAAAGAGATAGACTAAGACAGAGCACTGGGAACAGGTGTGTGAGTGTGAAAGAAAGTGTGTGTGTGTTTGTGTGTGTGTGTGTTTGTGCGCGCGCGCGTGTGTGTGTGTGTGTGTGTGAGTGTGTCAGGAACACGCGACCTCAGTGCTTTCTTGTCGTACAGGTATCTCCATTTTTTACCAGTGAAAACATGTAACTTCTTTCTAAATATCTAAGCTCACTCTCTGTTAAAAACTGTTTTTTTTTTTTCTCTTATTAAAAACGGAAATAAGACAAGAAAGCCCTGAGGTCGCCAACAAACATTTCAGAACTCATCATACACTTTATCGGAGGAAGGTGGGGGGGGGGGAGGGAATAAACAAACAGCCTAACACTGATGACAATTACAACAGACTGGCACACACACACACACATAGCGAAAAGATTTTCAGATCCCAAATTTTGTTTGCTACATTCATGACATCACGTAATCTCTTTGTACTTCATACATCCCGTATACTGCCAAGCCAAATGTGAGGAGGCGTGCTGACAAAATGAGTTACTTCTCGCAATCCAAGAATAGAGATATCGGCCCGAAAATCGACACGGGTCAAATTTGTAGATTTTCAATATCTATGCCATTTTCTTCAAGTCAACCATGCTTTTTATTATTTCATACTTACAAATTGTACAAACTCCAACCATAAAATTGATATATGTATTAATTTCCATAAAGCTAATATATGAGAAGTAGCGTAACCCATATTGTCATCACACCTCACAAATTTGTACAAGACAAAAGGCTTTCCCCATCTCACTACTTTCACTACCTGTGTGTGAGATAGACGATTCATTTTGGCAAGCATGGGAGACCTAAGTACCCACAAACCCATAAACATAGCGGAGAAGGGTAATCCCACACTGCTGTACACGTACCAGGGATGACAAATGATTTTTGAAAAAAAACCCCTGAAAATGAGTGGAGCATCACATCTCACTTGAAACGAACCTTGCAAAGTTTTTAAATGAGCAGGCAAAAACATCTCTCCTACCTCCCCCCTTTCCTTTACAAGTGTAAGGGGCCTTTGTTGTATCAATTCCAAAAATATTATTTCTGTCTCGAGAGGAAGGACCTTATGTCAGTGGCCTTCTTCTTCAGGGATGCTAAATGATTTTTGGAGAAAAACCCCCTGAAAAAGCCGGAAAAACCTGACATTTTGCATCCCTGACGTACGGTTCACATTCCTCTCAGCTGTGCAGTGTCCTTTAATTGCTAGAGTGGTGGTCAAGTATAATCTGTCCCCCGTGGTTTAATACACCCCGCATAATTTAGCAAAATTTGATCATTTTTTGCAGAATTTCTGATTATTTTCCTTAAATATCATTCTGTTAAAAAAAAATTAACAGAATCGCATAATTTCTCATTTTTGGGCTGTTTGCAGAATTTCAGAATTTTTCTTGCATAAAACGACAGGGACAGAGTAATACTAATACACGAACCCTGGCAGCTGCACACAGTTCTCTACTTCACTACTACATTAGTCAACATAGGATCTATAAAAAAAAACAATCCTTGAATAAAGCTTAGTTTTAGTAAGAGTTTTACGGCACTTGCAACACAATTTGAATAAGAAAAAGGTCATATATAAGCGCAGAAGATTAGAAGTGTTACAAGGGAGTAACAAACACAAAAGAAGGAGGGGAGATAGATACAGACGATAGGTTTTTTATAGGAAAGAAGGAGCAAACCACATCAGAACACCCGCCAACCACCTACTGAATAAAGCTAAAACAGCAATGGAAAAAAAAAGTAACCCTCTGTTATAAACACAAAAATTAAATCCATTGCCCACGAGCTTTTTATATATATTTGCAGCAAAACAACAGCATAACCCCCCCCCACACAGAATTAGATCTAGGATTCGTTAATTCCTACAACTTTGGCTTCAGACCACACTCTTTTCTGGGAGACCAAATACTTTGAGTGTCAGGCTCACATTTACTACCGGGATAAACTCTTCAAACCAGAATACGTGCTTCTATTTTTTACTCACAGCCTGTTTAAAAAAAAAATTCCTTTTATTAAAAAAACCCAACAAAAGTAAAAACTACAACACCAAGAAAACACCACTAAGCAAATGGCCGCTGATCAACTTTCGACAGTCCAAAGGGTTCCGTACAGGAAAAACTGAAAGCTCACAAGTTTCTCTACTTTGTGAAAGTAATTAAAATTAAAGTTGAAGCAGCCGTTTCATATTTCATACGTGTATACAAATTTCCTTTACTAGAATTTACCGGATCGATGTACATAGAAACTGCATGCAAACAATCATATTAGTTTAGTTTTAGTAAGATTTTTATGGCATTTGCAACACAATAAGTTCATAAAAGTGCCGAAGATTAGAGGTGTTGCAAGAGAGTAACAAACACAAAAAAGGAGGAGAGATAAGGACGATAAATGTTAGATAGGAAAGAAGGAGAAAACCACACAAGAGCACCCGTCAACCAGCCACAAATAATAATCAGAGCGATGTCATAAGGGAGAGATTTCTTTTGTGAAACTATCCGACATTCACTGCGCTGCCAAGAGCGAAATGCTCGCCTCGCAGCTAAAGGGATTTGAAAACAACAACAGTATCCGACATTCACGAAACACAAAGGCACACACACATACACACCCACACACAGATCTTCTAGTAATGTAACTTTACTGATACCTTCAAAGCAACATCATGGTTAAAATCATGTTATACAAACTGCTACATGACTACAAGTAACAAACATATAATATGGTCATGTCAATAATTCATCTCTAAGCAGTCAGAACACAATGTTTAATGTTCCTCTTGTACATCGTAAATTTATTGTATTCTAAAGTGCTCAGAGTCAGAGCCAGTGTACTTTAATCAGGGCTGAGCGCTACATAAATGTCGTTTATTATTTTATAATTTAGCCATTCGCTGAAAGTCACAATTGAGCAAGACATCCAAATACTCTTGCAGTGAACAGATAATATAACAATTCTCTGACCCAGCACAACCGGAGTGTAGCACAAACACACACACGTGGGGACACAGACAGCTCCAGACCTGATGGTGGTTTTAGTAAGAGTTTTACGGCACTTGCAACAACACAAATGGGTCATATAAGTGCTGAAGATTAGAGTAGGTGTTACAAGAGAGTAACAAACAGAAAAAACAAGAAGGGGAGATAAAGACAACAGGAAAGAAGGAGCAAACCACACCAGAGCACCCGCCAACCACACTCTCCAGACCCGAGCCTCAGTCAGTGACAGACAGACGGCCAACTTTTCATGAAGTTCAAGCCCTAAAGGACAACAGAACATAGGCAAGCTTTTCAAATATTCTACACCCAGAGAGCAAAATAAAAAAAAGTTTCCCTTCTTTTTCTCCCTTTGAAACTAAAAATGACGACAATTGTGTCCATGAGCTTCTCTCCACTACAACAAACAAACAAACAAACCCACCGATCAACCCTGTGCTCCCCTGTCGGAATCTGACAAAGCAAGACGACAGTTTGACCGCTCTGTACAACGATAATTTCCCACACAAGTACAAGGTCACAGCTGAGCGGTACTGGACAAGTACCAGTTTTAGTAAGAGTTTTACGGCACTCGCAACACAATATGGTTTATAAAAGTGCCGAAGAATAGAGGTGATACAAGAGAGTAACAAACACAAAAAAGAAGGAGGGGAGATAAGGACGAAAGATGTTTGATAGTGAAATGATAGGAAAGAAAAAGCAAACCACACCAGAGCACCCGCCAACCACCCATGGACAAGTAGGCCTACCAGTAACAAACACAGCGGACGAATGAAACGCTCGTTCTCAAAATGGAAGAAAAAGTTACACAAGAACGGGAAGCTTCCTTTTGAAATGTCAGAGTTTATATAGATCTATATCATCATACATGAAGTGCTGAGCAATGCCCATCGCAGTTGCTATCTGTGTGTGTGTGTGTAGGTGTGTGTGTGTGTGCGCGTGTGCATGTGTGTATGTGTAGGTGTGAGTGTGTGTGTGTGTGTGTGTGTGTAGGTGTGTGGGTGTGTGTGTGCGCGCGTGTGCATGTGTGTGTGTGTATAGGTATGTGTGTGTGTGCGTCCATGAGAGTGTGCATGCATGATTGCATGAGTGTGTGTGTGCGTGTAGTTGTGTGCGTGCGCGCATGTGTGAGTGTGCGAGTGTTTGAGGAGGGAGAAGAACAAATAGAGGTCACACTGTCAATACACAAGGAACTCACAGAAACATCAAGAAGATGCTAAGACACATTTTTGTCACGACGTGGAGGAATCAGGTGCTCGTCGATTGTTGGGCATATGGGGTTATTGGTATCATCTTAAAGCCTGTTCATTTGTCTTCCTTTTGATGAACAAAAGATCCATCTATGTTGAAAAGAAGTCGAAATATTTGCGATTGAAGGAGGTCAGGGTGGTCTGGTTTCAGAGGGAAAATTAGCCTGAAAATGGCTGCAAAAGCTTGGTAACTTCCTTAGGAAACCGAAAATTTCCAGTTTTTGTTCCTGTAATCAACGTTTTTCAGTAAAATCCACACAAAATTTTGTTTTTAATGGACATAAAAGGTGTTGAACAAAAAAATAAAAGTCGGAAAAAATTGCCCATCGGCCAAAAAAAAAAAAAAAAAAAAAGATTTCTTCGATTGTAATATTTTGATAAACACCTGACTTTACTACGATGCCTCACATTTTTGTCAACAGGATACGCTCCATGTCATGAGGAAAACCACCCACTTTGTCTTTTCTATCTGCAGTAAGCTTCTGATTCAGCACTACTGAAATTTTCAAAAGTTTGGAAAACTCGTGCATACTTTTGGCTGTCGTAATAAGACTCCAAACAGGACACCATACTATAAGATAAGTAAACACACCAACTGTTAGAAACAAGTCACTTGTTTTTGTTTTAGGAAAGATTTTACGGAAATCGTAGAGGTGTTACAAGAGAGTAACAAACATAAAAAAGAAGAAGGGGAGATAAGGACGATAGATGTTTGATAGGAAAGAAGAAGCAGCAAACCACACCAGAGCACCCGCCAACCACCCACCAAGTCACTTGGAACAGCGACAACAGAATAGGAAATAGTTAACCACAAATCACATCAGGTTAAAAAAAACAACTTTATAAAAGTAGGAGATAAAGAAACTAGGAATCCACACAAATCTTTCACTCACAGCCAAAAGATGAAGAAAGAGTGTGCACGTAAAATAATCGCTGGAGTCAAAACCTGTAATTACAAACAGTCGATATTTAAATTCCACAGGAAATGCTTGTTCTCAACAGTACGCACGAGTCACAAGTTCACGACAGCAGATTTAAATTTAGTAAGAGTTTTACAGCACTTGCAACACAATAAGGTCATATAAGTGTCAAAGATTAGATTATTTATGCGTTACAAGAGAGTAACATACACAAAAAAGGAGGGGAGATAAGGACAATAGGTGTTTGGTAGGAAAGAAGGAGCAAACCACACCAGAGCACCCGCCAACCACCCACCGAGACCCGATTGTCTGGCTGGAAACTGGTGTTTGGGAACATCGTACAAAAAAACACAGAAAAGTAAAAATAGGACTAAGACTAAGAGAGCGGCGATGGAAGGGACACACCCTCAGAAAGCCCAGCGGAAACATCACAAGACAGTCGCTGCAGTGGAACCCACAGGGAAACATGGAGGAGATGCATGGAAAGGGACATGAGAGAGATGAAGCTCACTTGGAACGAGCTTGGAAGGATGGCCCAAGGCAGAGATATTATATCTTGTGATGTTTCTGCTGAGCTTTCTGGAGGTGTGTCCCATCCATCGCCACTCTCTTAGTCGTATTTCTACTTCTTGATTTCTACTTCATTTAACCCTATCCGTACGCCCTGGGTCATTTTGTACCCCCGGGGTTGAATTCTTCACATTTTAAAATACTTCTAGTACCAAGATCTCTTTGAAACTTTCAGTATTTCTCAAAAAAATATTTTGACAGACAGCTATGCAAAGCGTTCGGATCGGATTAACGAGCAGACTTCCTCTTTGGAAAGTGGTGGCACAGAGTTCCCCACGTCATATGGATACGATAGTAAAACACGACGTACGGATAGGGTTAAGTGGTGGCACAGAGTTCCCCACGTCATATGGATACGATAGTACAACACGATGTACGGATAGGGTTAAAATGGAAGGAGCTTGTATGTGGCCTATGATACCCTGCCAGGGGTGAAAGGCATTGATGATGATGACAAAAACCCATCAGCCTGCGACAGAACTCAACAGACACGAGGGGCGTCTGCTCCAGCCAGCGATCGGCATCTGGCTCAGGGAACACACACTCTCTAAGGGGAAACAACTCGGTAGTTTAAAGGTCAAATGGTCATTTTTAAGCACAAGGGGGGCATCCCGAAAAATGCTGTTTTGAGAAAATCGAAGGTAAAGTTTTTGGATCCTTATTCAGTTTCTTTAAAAGACAAGGAGAACCAAACACATACACCCACCGATGAAACCAAACTTCTCCTATAGATACGGAAAAGCCCCCTTTTGGTGTACGTCAAGATTTCTGGAAACTCCTGAAATCTGGGTTAGCCCACTTGTTCTTAAAAGCAACCGACCAAATGTTCACTCAACATTGTCGAGAATTTCTCGCACACATAAATATCCCGTCATCAAGTGGTCTACGACTACAATGGCGACACTCCACATAAACCACGTCACGCAATCACTCAAAAAAACCCCCCCAACAATCCATGACAAAAGTATGCACTTACGTCAAACTTTGAAAGTGATTTACAAACATATTCAGTATTTAGTGGGAGGACATATTTTACCCCAATGTGATGAGTTGACAATACGATAAAATCGGCAGTGATACTGAATGTTTAAAATCAAACTCACTTAATAAAAAACAAAAACAAAACAACCCCCCCCGAAAACATGCCAAGCAAAAAGTAAAAAACATCTCTTCTGAATTGAAGAAGGTTACGTAAAACAAGATGAAAAAACAAAGAAATTATTATTTAGCCGCTTCTACTGAAAATATTAGTGTTATGATGAAAAAAGTTCCAAGTTCATGGAAAATCAGAAGATTTTGATACACATACTTTGAACTTTTTCACTACAACATCATTTGTACGGGTTGTCCCAACAAACAAGAGCCAATAAGCCGGCACATGGATACTGCACACAAGCAAAGCAAACAGCAAGCCTGACAAGACCGCAGGGAATAAACAAACATGTCATAATTATTCTTCTTATCTCCCTCAAACCCGACACAATGTCCCATCTGTTCCACACGCGCACGCAAATCTACATTCCTCCCATGGTTCTTCTCTCTCTCACTCTTACAATCTCTCTCTCTCACTCTTACAATCTCTCTCTCTCTCTCTCACTCTAACAATCTCTCTCTCTCTCTCACTCTTACAATCTCTCTCTCTCTCTCACTCTAACAATCTCTCTCTCTCTCACTCTAACAATCTCTATCTTTCACTCTCTCTCTCACTCTAACAATCTCTCTTTCACTTTTACAATCTCTCTCTCTCTCTCTCTCCATTTTAGTAACAAAGATACACAGATTTGTACACACACTGGCAATAGTGCTGAAAGACGCAAAGTTCCACCGGGCAGACGCTATGTTAGGTCCTGCTTGCCGAAGCCGTTGGTTCCATCCGGGCCCCGCGGTTGTCGCAAGATAGACATCTGAGGGCCGGAGGTCGGAGGTCCGACGATTTGAGGGGGGCTGTGGAAGACACAGAGAGAGAGAGAGAGAGAGAAAAAACATGATGAGAAAACTATTCCCAACACAGTCTCAGTTTAACACCTTCGGGACAGGCTCCACACAAAAATAACGAAATCAAACAAATGTGAGGCGGCGTGGTGGAATCAGGCTCTCGTCAAAATAATCAAAGTGAAGAAACTTGCATTTTTCCGCAGGTTTGTGAATTTTTATCAAATTTTTGTTTTTTGGCTCAACGTCTTTCATGCCCATTTGAGAACTCATTTCTGTGCGGATTTTTTCAGAAAAACGTTGATGAAAGGCACAAAAAGTGTAAATTTTTAGTTACCACGGACTCTTAAGCTAAGGAAACAACTAATCTTTGGCGGCCATTTTCTCACTAATTTTACCTCTAGAAAACAGGTGACCCCCACCTCCTTCTTTCGCAAATATCTCGGCTTGTGTTCAAGATAAATGGATATTTTTTTTAACCAAATAAAGACAAGTGAATTAGCTTAAGATGATACCCATAACTCTACATGCCCAAAAATTGACGAGAGCCTGATTCCACCACGCTACCTCACAAATCGTTATCTTTTTGGCTGACAGGCAATTTTTTCTAATTTTCTTTTTTTGGCCCAACTCCTTACGTATTTCTGTGAGGATTCTACTGAAAAACAATGAAAGGCAAAAAAGTGTAAATGTTCAGTTTCCAAGGACTCTTAGACTATACTCTTAGACTATACTCTTAGACTATGGACGTTATCAAACTTTGGCCGCTATTTTCTCAATAATTTTTACCTCCGAAACCAGCGACCCCGACCGCCTTCAATTGTAAATATGTCGACTTCCATTTAACATTGTATCAATGTTTTTTTCACGAAAAGGAGGGAAAATGAACAGGCTTTAAAATGATACCAATAACCCCATATGCCCCAAAACTGACGAGCGCCCGATTCCACCACGTCGTGACACATATGATTGTCACCACCAATACACTAGGAGTGCGTTTAGGCACAACCCCCCTCCCCTCCTCCCGCTCAAACAAAATAAATCCAAACAACAAAAAGATGGGAGCGGGGAAAATCCCCACCCTGGCTGTGCTATATATGATTGTCACAAGCAGTAAACTAGAAGTGCCTTCGTTTAGGCTCGGCTCAAACCCCTCCCTCCCCCCCCCCGCCCTCTCCTGCTCAAACAAAACGACATGCGAACAACAAAAAGAAGACATGCGAGGGAAAAAGCTCACCCTAGCTGTTATCTATGGTTGTCACCATCAATACAACAGAAGAGCGTTGAGGCACAACCCCCCCCCCCCCACCCCAAACAAAACAACACCCAAACAACAAAAAGAAGAAATGCTTGCGAAATGCAAACAAAATAAAAAAAACAACAACGAAAACACCAAACAAAAAGAAGAAATGCGTGGGAAAAATGCTGACCCTGGCTGCGCTATATGGTTGTCGCCACTGCCACCTTTCTCCTCCGTCTCTCCGTCGCTGTCCGGCGGGGGCAGGGACCCGAAGATCCTGAGTCGCGCCTCGGCGTACTCCACCTCCCTCTGCTGTAATGACTTAGAGTGCTTGGACGATCCGGGCGGGGCCATGGACCTGCTCCGCACAGACAGCACAGACACGATTAATTTAATACCTCCGCAGAGACAGCACAGACACGATTAATTTAATACTTCCGCACAGACACGATTAATACTCTCACAGAGACGGCACAGACACGATTAATTTAATACTTCCGCAGAGACAGCACAGACACGATTAATACTCTCACAGAGACGGCACAGACACGATTAATCTAATACTTCCGCACAGACACGATTAATTTAATACTTCCGCACAGACAGCACAGACACGATTAAGCAATGCGTCAAACACTACAGCACAAGATAAACGAGAACTTTAACACTTTTCCGTCACATCTCGTCGATGCTTACCACCCAGTTTCCTTGGATCTCCCCTCAAATGCCTTTGCCCTTGAAGGAAGGGTTTTTACTGTATGCGAGTGGTGAAATCGGGCGCTCATCAACAAAATCGGCATTGCTTTGGGCCAAGGGGCAATTTTTTTCGTATTTTCTTTTTTTGGCTCAACACCTTTTATGTCCTTTTAGAAACACATTTTTATGTGGATTTTACTGAAAAACATTGATTAAAGGCACAAAAAATATAAATTTACGTTTCCAAAGACTCTCAGGTTAGGGAAGTTACTAAACTTTGGTGGCCATTTCCTCGCTAATTTTAACTCTGAAACCAAGCCGCCCTAACCTCCTTCAATGGCAAATATTTTTTACTTCTATTTAACATGGATAATTTTTCTCACCAAAAGGAAGGCAAATGAACAGGCTTAAAGATAAAACCAATAACCCATATGCCCAAAATTGATGAGTACCTTAATTATTCCACCACGTAGCGACACATATGAGCCTTGTGAAGGAAAAGTGTTAAACATGACAGGAAAAAAACAATCCACGTGATACATCTTTCTGTTGAATTTCATGTTAAGTAGATAAAAAAATTTTTAAAAACCCAGCTCGACTGAACATAAAAGAAATATGACATTTTGCAGAAATGTCACCTAAAAAAAAAAGGGGAAAATATTGCTTAAAGAAAAAGAAGAGAAATAAGTCTGAAGAAAAAATTCATTATAATTTTTTTTAAAAGCCTGAATTTCTCTCTTGAATATATTTACATGTTTACGTAAGTGCGGAGAAGTAGCAGCAGCAGACAAGAGATGTGTAAACTGTAAACAAAAACATCCCGCGAAGGTTTGTCGGGTCAGAGAATTCCACACCTTGGACAGACAGACACCAGTGAGAAAAAGATGCAGGTCAAAGGGCACGTCGAGGACGGCATGACATACAAAAATACCTGACTCGGTCTGCAAAGGAAAACCCTGAGAGTTTTTAGTTTCAGTAAGTTTTTGCGGAGTTCACAACTGCATAAGGTCATATGAGCGCCAACGGGTGAATGTCAACAGAGAAGTCTAAACACGGAATCGGGTAACTCTGCTCACCTCTCTAGCCTCAACAGTACAAAGTCTGTTTCGACTATAAAGACACCCCGGAAATAGTTCACAAGAGAGTGACAAACATAGAAAAGAAGTCGAGGAAAAATGACGATAGTAAGGATGAGGAAAGAAAAAGCAGCAGTTCCCCCTATGTTGTTCCAGCACAGTATGAGCATGACATTGATAAATCAGCTCCTACAATTCTACTGTGCATAAGAACATGTTAATATCCCCGCTTTGGGAATGGCGTAAAGACAACTTCAGTGAAAAGCACTGCCCCAGGGGGTGAGGGGGGGGGGGGGACCTTGAGAAGGATGAAACAAAGACACAGGTGTTCATGGTAAAAACAAAGCCCCCCAAACCTCCCGCCACACTCACCCTGTGCTGTTGCTGTGGTTCGGCGACGGTGTGGCTGGGGACGGCGCTTCCCTTCGTAAGATCCGAACCTGCGGCTGGTACTGAGAACGTCCGTTGTCTTCAGTAGACATCACAATGGGACCCCTGGGAAGGACATCACCACGAGGGTTAGAAATTATAACAATAAAAACTGCAGTACGATTTCAGAGAAAAAGAAGAAAAATTGAAATAACTCATAGCAAAAAAGTCGGATACCCTGTAAAATTCAGTTGAACAACTTAAAAGACTTTATCTATCATATGTCCAATATACAGCAATCAAAATGAAACCACCCTAAAACATAGCACTACTTACCCTAAGCTACTACTGCTATACTATACCCGCTGCTATACTTCAAACTTCAAATAGTGAAACTCGATTTTAAACGCAGAAAAGCTAGACACGTAGAAGTTTAAAATATTTTTTAAAAAGTGGGCACTGCGTTTTTCTCTTGACTTCAGCCTTCAACAATTTCCCTGAGTCTAGGAGTAACCAAATTTACTTCTCAACTCGACTCAGATAGATAAAGGCAGTATAACACCCCAAAAAACTTTTAAAAATAAATAAAAAATCAAGCAGCTAGCTAGGAGGCAATGTGTAACCTACTGTTTCTGCTTGTTCTCCTTGCTCTGCAGTCCGATAGAGATTTCCTCCAGACGTTTGTCAAGCGCCTGTGGGAAAGTATTGCAAGAAAAGCGATGATGAGTCACATGACACTCAATCTGTGAACCCCCAGGGAAACACGTAGGTGCAACAGGTCAGTTGTCACAAAAAAAGAACACCATGAAAAAGGCAATGGCAATGTATGCAACGTCAAGTCTGTGCTCCTCTACGGCTGCGAAACTTGGAAGACAACGAAGACAGTACTGAATAAGGTCCAGACTTTCATCAACAGATGTATGAGGAGTATTTTAAGAATTAAGTGGCAGGATAGAATAAGAAATGAAGAGCTGTGGGAAAGGACAGGACAAAAGGATATAGAAGTAGAAATAGGACTAAGAAAGTGGCGATGGATGGGACACACCTTAAGAAAGCTCAGCGGAAACATCACAAGACAGTCACTGCAGTGGAACCCACAGGGAGCACGAGGCAGGGGTAGGCCACGGGAAACATGGAGGAGATGCGTGGAAAGGGACATGAGAGAAATGAAGCTCACTTGGAACGAGCTTGGAAGGATGGCTCAGGACAGAGATAAATGGAAGGAGCTTGTATGTGGCCTATACCCTGCCAGGGGTGAAAGGCATTGATGATGATGAATGTATGCAGATTTAACATTTTTTCTTATAAACATTGGTCTTTCCCACACACAAAACACGTGACAAGATCTAAATTATAAAATGTACATCACAAGGGTAGCTTTTCTTCTAAAACACAATTTCAAACTTTCACAGGAAATTAAAGAAATATTTAGATCTAGGAGGAGAATTTCAGTTAGGACGGTGTAAATAATGCAAACTTTTGAAATGTAGAACCCTAAAGAAGACAAAAATAAGGAGCCGAGGTAACCTTGCTCAGTCTTCGGTCTGACCCCTGCGTAAACGCGCGTGTGACGTAAGTGGGTCATCGATCGATGAGAGCTTGTCCCCTATGCGTGACGCGACTGAAAATTTGGATGCGACGTTAATACACATCTCGTGACTGATCTGCACGCGATTAAATGTTGCGTCACGCAAGGATACATAGGCTTAGACTTAGAGCACTCTTCCGGTCAACCTCGGAGGACCAGAGTTTAAAAAAAAATGCTCTAAACGGTGATTTTGTAGTTTCGTTCATGCACATAATAATATGTTTAGGCCTAGATCTATAGGCTACAGTTTTACATTCACTAAAAAATTCAGTAAATCATTCGAGCAAAATATTGCATAATTGCATACTCTTACTAGATTCTAGATCTAGATCTAGATAGATAAGGGAAAAAAATTGAGACTTTATTACAAACAAAACAAATCACAGTGGAATTCTGATAAAGTCAGCATCTCGGGACCGAAAAAACCCCTACAACACTAGATTAGATCTAGAGTGCATTGCCTCTTACCGGCCGCTGCCTCATTATCGGCCGCTCTCAGCGTATGCGGTACTTTTCGTGACAAAATCTTACCTCTATGCAACAATTGTTCCAATTGGTCAACAATTGTTGCACTCGGGCAAACTTTGTTTATCCTGCTACCTTTCCGCCGTCACAGGAGCGCCATTGCTGCGTTTTTTGGCTGAGATCGAAAGTTATCAGAACCCCCACCTCACTTCAGCCGCCGCTGTTATCCTCCCCGAATAAGGCCAGATGTGTCAACAAATAAGCTTTGAGCAATCCTATTATTGACAGGAAGCCCTCTTGTGAAAACGAAAGTCATTTTGATATCATGCCTGACTTGACTATTTGCGTCTGCTGGTTGAAAATAAAATTCCCACCGTTTGAGTGGGGTGGCCGGTAACTGGCAACTATTTTAGCTGGTGTTGCCCCATTATCGGCCGGACGAGAAGAAAGTTACCAAAACTTGTTTTAGTTCTAAGATCTATTAAAATTTGTGTTGTGAACTTGTTTGTTTGTTTGATTAATACAAGAGAAACACATCAACACAATAAAAATGGTCGTTTAGTGCTAGGAAAAAGTAAGACAGATAGAAACAAAAGAAGGAAAGAAAAGAAGTAGGACCAACCAGTAGCGCCCTAACACCCCCCCCCCCCCCCCCCCGCATTGTGAACTTGTATCAGACTAAATTTTTACTTTTAATCGAGGAAAGAAAGAGAGAGGGCTAGAAAGAAGGCGGAAAAGGATGCTGAGAAAGAGAAAAAGAGGCTAGAAAGGGAAACAGCAAAAAGAATGAATGTGGTAGAGAAAGAGGCCGAGAAAGAGAGAAAGAAGAACCAAAGAGAAGGAAAGAGAAAGGCCACCTTGGAAAAAAAGCAAAAGGGAAAGTCCATAAAGAAGAGAAGGGCTGATGTGCTCAATGAAGCTGAGAGTGAGAGTGAATCTGATTCTTTTGGCGTCCAGTATATGGACAGCTCTGGGGATGAGTATGCAGAGGTTTTTGAGCGGATGTTGAGAATACATGTTTTGATTGTGGAGTTGTTACTTGTTTTCATATTCTCTGTTCCCTGGTAGCTCTTCGGCCTCTCTCCTTATTCATAGTTACAAAATACACCAACTAGATGTTGATTTATTGTGTTGAAAAGGGAAAACACAAAAAAACCTCTAAATAACGATGCTATAGCGTGAATTTTAAGGGTGGCCGGTATCGGGGAAACTGGTGGCCGGTAAGAGGCAAATAGTCGAATAGGCGGCCGGAAAGGGGCAACTCTGAGTCTCACCAAATGTGATGTCTTATCGAGTAAACATGTACCAAATTAATGAATCTGGCAGTTGCCTAATACCGGCCAAAGAAGGGAGATCATTCTGTGACATCTTTTTACGACGTGGGTTTCAATTTGTGGTTGATATTAAGGTTTAACCACATGCCTCCGGTTATAAGCCGAAAGTGGCCCTTAGGCGGCCGGTAAGTAGCAATGCACTCTAGTACAAGACCCCCTTCACCCCTCCTTTTAACACTTTTCTTATATTTTTTGCTGAACTTGTCTTCACTCTGTTGTTTCTGTCCTGTCTGGCATCCCCGTTCTTTGTGTTGCCTATTTGGTCGTCAAGACTTCTGGATCCTCTCTGGATGTAAACAAATGGATCGTGGACTTGAAACGAGAACGGAACTACAAAATCCCCACCCGAAAAGCTACAAGCTGTGCATCTGCTTCTGCACCAGGGAGTAGGGAGTGAGAAAGTAAAAATTTAGGCTACCAAAAATAAAAACTTCAAAAGAACACTGATTTATTGACACGGTCTGTGTCTGTCACAGTGTGTGTGTGTGTGTGAGAGTGTGAGTGAGACCATGTGAGAGTGCATTGACACAATTTAACAAAGTAAATTAGTCAGTTGAGGACACCAATTATTAATTTAAACTAAACCAATAAAAATACACCTGAAATTCACCGGAGTGCAATTCTATTCATAAACACTTTGAAGTCTCCGCTTCTTTGCTAAACTTACTTCATTAGATCATGTTTAGATCGTTAGGAGAGACAAATTTGGATTATTTTTTGGGTGGACTTGACACTTGAAGGAGGCTTGAGGCTCGCGGCCTGGGCCTCGGACGCAGTCTGGCTCCACAAGCGCTATGTAAGGCCCCGTTTAAAGTTGTTCAGAATAAAAACAAGCGTACAAATATTGTTGAATATGAAACAAACAACACCAAACGCCCTTCAACTCAATTTACCCCACTATCCGCTTGATTCTCCCAACTGTCGAGATTATCGCAGTCGTCGTCCGCCATCTTGTATCGAGGTTTTATTTAGAAATTTCAAGAAAGGGAAGAATCGATCCCAGAGTCGCCCATCTGTCGCATGATGTAGCTAATTACTACATCGATTCTTTGGCGTTGAACAAAACCTGTCGTTTCACCATTCCGGATTTTGATTGTGTGTGTGTGTGTGTGTGTGTGTGTGTGTGTGTGTGTGTGTGTGTGTGTGTGTGTGTGTGTGTGTGTGTGTGTGTGTGTTTTATATGTGCTTATGTATGTGTGTATGTTTGCTTTTTGTTTGTATGAATGTCACAGGAAATGGGGCCTTCTGGTGGTGTAGATAGGTTTAAAAAAACAAACAACAACAACAAACAACAACAACAACAATGCTTCAATCATGATGATGACAGGTGACAAAATTTAAAACACGATGCACTCACTAAAGAGTGTCTTTTATTTGTGTGTGTGTGGTTGGGGGGGGGGGTTTTGTTGTTTGTTGTTGTTGTTGTTGTTTGTTGTTGTTGAGTTTTTGCTTTGTTTGTGGGGTCCTTTTTTTTGGGGGGGGTGTTTTTTTTATTTTCCTGTTGTTGTTTTTTTTAGTTGTTTTTATTGAAAGGGGGGTGGGGTGGTTCTTGTGTTGCAGAGTATAAAGAAATTGATCGACTGAGAGTAACTGACGTCACTGAAAGCTGGGATAATATAAAAATACCTTAGATTACGGAGGAAAACAGAAAAAAATTCTTTAAGAACTGGGATGCAATAGCAATACAACTAATAAATAGACAAACTGGTAAACAAAGAGAAAACTGGACAACTTAGAAAATCGGAAATTCGATAAAAAGATGGACCGTGGTCAGGGCTGGGACATTAATCGAATCCTCTGGTCACTGATCTATAGTAGTCGGTAACTGTCTCCAAATGAAAAGGAACCGCCCATCACAGTATCGCAGGTTTGTTTAGTATTTTCCTCTTCAGGTCAATTCTCCTTCCTTCCTTTCGCACATTTGTCCATATTTTCTTTCCTTCGTTTTAAAAGAGTTCGCAGTACAAAACAGTAACGGCGTCTCGAACCTTCGAACTAGAAAACAATAAATTGTTTATTCCGTCATTTTACGCAAGCCTAAATAATATTAATCGTATTAATTAATTAACTTATTACCTGGGGACAAAAATTAAGGTAATTTGACAAAGCCCAAAGTCACCCTCAATATGTTATTCAAACATATTTTACAATTTTTATCTGATATATTTGGCTGAAACTTGAATACAGCAACTTTTATACACTATCAGTTAGCCTCCTATGTATTATTAATTAATATGCTTTCGATGGGAGTATAATGATTCAAAAAGTGTCGCAACATTGCATCTTGTCTGCTGTGGATGTCCAAATAATGTCTACACCAGAGTTTAAAACCAGTCGATTTTGCTTTCTTTAACAAAACCTTGGCAACGCTCAAGAAATAGCTTAATCGCTGGCTTGGAACTTTTGTTTCAACAAGGCGTCTTCTTCAAAATGCTCATGCTATCTGTTTTGTTTGTTTGTTTCTTTATTTGTTGTTTTTTCCTTCAGAAAATGAATGTTGCCCATTGCCTACAGGATACTTTTCGTTCGTTTCTTCAAACCGTTCCGGTGGGTGGTTGGCGGGTGCTCTGGTGTGGTTTGCTTCTTTCGTTCCTACCGTCTTTATCTCCCCTCCTTCTTTCTTCTGTTTGTTACTCTCTTGTAACACCTCTAATCTTCGGAACTTGTTTGACCTTATTGTGTTGCAAGTGGCGTAAAACACTTAATAAAACTTTTTTAAAAACCCAAACCCCCCCCCGTCCCGTGTACCAGCCACTAGTACTGTCGGGGTTGGT